>NW_020897692.1:6999319-7017299 GCF_003984885.1 Neopelma chrysocephalum
GAAGAGAAGAGAAGAGAAGAGAAGAGAAGAGAAGAGAAGAGAAGAGATGAATACCAGAGTCTTTGTGTAATCCAGGACATATATGAACACCGACATGATGAAAAGTTATTCAACTTTCTTCTCCCAGAAAGTTGTCAGGAAACCTTGGCTTTTCCTAGAACACTCCAAGTGCTGTTGAAGGGTTCAATCCCAAACACATCCACCTCACAGCCTGGGTAATGAAATCATCCATTGTGTCCATAGCAAAAGTAAGCATCAGAAAACTCAGGGAATTCAGACAATGATGCCATCTGAGAGCCTGGCACTTAATTTGAGAGTGAGAACCTCAAATAAATTCCTTGTGTCAGAAAGACCTCAAATTTAGAGTTACCTCTTCAATCAGAAAACAGCAAGATACCCAGCTCACTGGCTCCAGATTATTTTGGTGGTTTAGGTACAGCTCTAATAACCTTTAAATACAACCTATATGGATGTGCACATTAGATCATTATCTGCTTTTTTTCTTATTTAAAAAAAAAGCTACAAAAAACCTACAATAAAGTAATAAAGAAGAATTAAATTCAATTTCCATACAAGTTAGTATCCAAAACCAACAGTCATGTTTGATTTCATTGGTTACCAGCAGTTTGCACATGCTAACCTAGAGGAATCAGCTAAGGAAATTAGATATTTTTTAAGATGTCTGGAGAATATATGTGCTTACATAAACACAGTACATGCCATAGCCTAAACTAATAGTTGTTGTTATTAAATACTTAGCTTAGTTTTGTACTTGCAGGCCAGAAATTTTCATCTACTGTCTACACAACAGGAATTCGTGAAATACTATTCTTCTCGTCCTAATACCATTATGGAAATCACACACCACAAACACCTATCCCGTTTTTATTACATACCACAAGGCTGTATTGGAGTGCTATAGATCATATGTAAAGACAAATATACTGGTCAAGACGGAGGCCAAATACATTTTCTATGAACAACTGTACAAAGGTAATGAAGAGTTATCCACAACTAAAGGGATTTGTTTAATATCTTGGCTCAAGAATTCAGGAATATTTGACTGGAAAGGACCTCCAGGGTCAGTTTCTGTAGTTAAAAGTAGCTGCATCATGTAATTCTCTAGAGAAATTAATAAGCTGACACAAAACCAACAAAACCAGGAGTAAGTTCAGCTGCCCCTCTCACAGGGCACTGAGAGCTGTATGAGTGTCTGGTGTGTGGTCTCAGCTGCTGCCACAAAACAGCATAGATCTGCCATGTCCATGAGGATGTCCCAGATACTCTAGAATATCTTCACTGGGATCTGATACCTATACTTAAGCATCTGTGTTGTGCATTTGAATGTAGGTGCCTTCTGGAGACTCCAAAAGACCCTTGTAAGCTCCCCTTTACAGTTAGTGGAGCTCTAGTATGAGGCTATGGCATGACTCAGCTGACCATCACTAGGACTCAGTTTGTTTGCTCAAACGAAGGTGTCTAGAAATTTTTGAGATTCCATAAAACTTCATATGTTATTCATGGGATTCATGGTAGATTCTTGTCTTACTAGGGGCTGGGTGAGATAGACTACAGCATCTCAAATAGCAGTAGATCATTTGCAGCAATGAAGTGTAGTCCTCTGTGTCTACTTCAGGGTAAGCTGAGCTGCTGTGAAGGCGGTGTTGACTATAATGAGAGCTTAAAAATCTGTTATCTGTGTAAATATCTACATGGAGATAGTTAAATTAGGTAACATTATTTCCCACTGAATCTTTTCCCAGGTTTCAATACCCTCAGAGATCTGCTGTTCCCATCCAGCATTAAGTCCTCCTCTCCACACTGCAGCTCCGTAAGATCCATCTCTTTCCCTTCTTTCTCTCCACTCACTGTTTTTCATGACTGGTCCCTGATTCTTCCCTCCCCTTTCTTCTTCAAATCCCAATTATAGATTTTCTGTCCCTGAAGTTATCCTTGCTAACCTCTTTGTTTGCCTTTTCCTAAAGCCAACCCAGAGTCCTGGCACTGGATTTAAATAAGGTAGCTTCTCCATGCACATTGCAGAAAAAAGCACCTGGGAATGTGGCAAGGCAGCCCTCTTCCCGTTTCCCATCACTGTCTGGAGGGCTAGGAGGTGAAAGAGGCAAGGCAGCTGCGCTCCTTAGTGTACATGGAAACTGCAGAGATTTATGGAAGTCCAAGGTGTGATTAACATTTAATGAGCAGGAGTAAATGGTAAAAACTTAATCAAATTTGGACACATATTAATGGGAAAATGCAAAGTTCACACCTGCGCAAAGGGTACTCTTTAGCAGATGTGATGCCTTTACCTCAGAGTATAAAGGCACCAGAGTTTTCCAAAGAAAAGTCATCAGCTGTTACTTGCAGAATTATTCCCAACCTCCCACAGTGTTGTTGTCAAAGATGTATTGACTTAAACTGTCCAAAAGTACTCAACTAAAGGTGGTGCTGTACAGCGATGATAGCCAAGGTCTGGGCACCTTGGCTAACTGATGGTGCTTCCAGACACTTCATCTAATAGTGCAAGCTCTTGGCTACAATTATATTTAGCACCTTATGTTCCAGCTCTGACTAAAGTGCAGTAATCCCAATTTACGCAGTACCACATCGCTCCTCCCAACCCTTCATGCTACTCAGGTGTCTGCATTGCTGCTAACAGGCCTGTCCCCTTCAATCAGCTCCTGGCAACATGGGAAGGGATTGCTCTGCACAGTGGCATTTTCCTACTGACACAAAACACCTTTAGCAGCAGTCAGGATCTGAAGGTTTAAACTACCTGTTTACTTGGAGAACCCAGAAAATGGAAGGCACATCCATCCTTTCAGGTCCTAGGCATTCAGTTCAAGGAAGATGAAAAGCCATATAATCCACCACATATTGTTTGAGGATATTTGTTCTTGCACTCCAAATTTCTTTTAACATGTCATCTTTTCAAAAGTCAGGCTCTTTCATCAGTTTGCATTCTGCATTCTGCATTCATATTTCAGAGTACCAAACTGCAGGTGCTATTTATATCAGGCAATGACAGAGTATTTGAAAGTGAAGCACATATGACAGGATATTGAAAACTGGCATCTTTCCCCCTGTCTACCCAAGGAATACTCAAAGTGGCTCATATATTTTGGCTCATTTGGACCCGTATAATGCTCTTGTCCTACTGAGGTCAATGGTGTTATGTTAGCAGCGTCTGTGCTTTTTAGGCATTAACTCAGCAGAGTACTTAAATATTTTACTTATTTATCTCATTCCTTGATCTGAGGCCAAAGGTAATTTTGTGTAGAAAAATATTCATTCATGGCTAGGCTTCGCGAACGAAGATTTGGGAAGGGCTCTACCCACGTTTCTTGCAAGCGCGTTGGTGGCTAAAAAGGCCAATACGAGAAAGGCATGTCCGGTTGCAAAAGGCACAGTAGAAAGACTCCTTAGATGGTATATTCTGCAAGGCATGATTCTTTCTGCGTTGTCTTTTCTCCTCAAGGGTGATCCTGCGTGCTTTCTCAAAAGCATCAGCAGCGTTATAGATGGTGTGTCTCCAGGCCTCCCGACTGGAGGTCAGAGTAGACCAGTTATGGTGATCAATATGCCTGAGGCTGAGATGTTGTTTCAGGGAGTCCTTGTATCTTTTCGTCGGGGCTCCTCTCTTGCGGCAGCCGGTGGCAAGTTCACCATAAAGCAGGATCTTAGGGAGGCGGTGGTCCTTCATCCTGGAGACGTGCCCTGCCCAGCGCAGTTGCGTTCTCAGTAGCATGGCCTCAATACTTGTGATTGCTGCCTGTTCAAGAATAGATGTATTGGTCACATAATTTGACCAGTGGATGTTTAGGATTGTAATGTGAATGTATAAAATTGCAGCTGACATCATCGCTCAGCTTATAGGTGGAATCAGCTTCAGGTTATGCTACCTCCAGAATTAGTCCTGCTTTAAGCAAAGCACATACCAGAGTGCTTCAGTGAATAGCAATAAATTATTGAATTGACATTTTCAGATTTGATTTCTGGCTTTGCAGCAGAAAAATCAAGAGATTGTCAGTTAATATGATAAATAGATATGTTGTCTTAATAGTCACACCGGACTAGAAAGATCTTGTTTTTAAATATGCAAATAGAGCTGGACACAGGCATCAGTCATGGTACTTTAGAAAGGACGTATCAATTTACTAGAGATCTGGGAAAAGCTGACATTATTTAATTAAGTGATAAAGCAATTATAGGAATAATAGGCCATGTGTGCATGCAAATGTAGTACTGCATTATCTTGGGTAAATCATGGATGTCACATATACAATAGGGCACACGCGCATTGAGCTGACAATTTTTAACTCTAAGTCCTAGAATTCTGGTATTTTACACATTAAAAAGTAATTAAATAAAAAATAAAGCATTTATGGATTATAACCCTGTTAAAATGCTACAAGCACTTACGGAGTATATCACTCTTAAAATGCTACCCATTAAATTGTTATTAATTAAACTCATTTAAATTCAGTGGAATTGTGTTGCTTCACATAAGTGCCAGAGTGACTCACATAAAAATATGTCAGTAGTTTCTCTTCAAGGACATCAATACAATGATGTTTTTTCCCCCACTCATTGCAAAAAAATTTCAAAGTATCTGTGATCCAGGCACCTGAAGCAATGACCCCTAGAAGAGCTGCAGGGTACACACTGGTAGGAGGTATGTTTTCCTGTCTGTGGAGCAATAGACTGGCATATTGAAGCCAGGTACGTGCCACAGTAGCTAATTCCAGAGAGAGCTGTCTCATAAAACATAGTAGGAATCTGCTGAAGACTGCAAACATAGCAAAAGGAAAACAGTTTGCAATAGTGTTGCACAGATTGTCTGCTATGTAGAAGGTCTGGAAGCTTTCATTGAGTCAGACTTAAAATTAACACACATTTATTTCTAAGAATACAAGCCTATTGTTAGAGAATAATAGCTCTGCAACTCTGAATTCTTTCTATGGACTAAAATAAAAAAAAAAGTCCAGTTTCATTTAGCATAGTGACATTTGCAAACTGACACATTGTGAAACTCACAGTGCCTTCTGCTGACACTCAAGAGGAAATTCATACTGTTAAGTTCATGCAACATTTGCATTCAGATAGACAAGGCTTTGGCTAGCTATTTATTTTGTTGCATGTTTGACATTAAACTCAAATCTATGACGCACCTTTAGAGCAGTTTGAGAGTTGATTAATAAGATTAATAAAGAAGATTAATACTTCATGGCGAATTGATGTGAAAAAAAGCCACGTTATATGTAAAATAGATCAACCCTAAATTTTGGGAAAATCAATGTGCCATGTGACTCCCACCAAGGTACACCTCAGTACTATGGAGAAGCTTCAGGACCAGAGTGTTTGCCAGGCTTTTAGTTATATATTTCTATTTTTTTCCTTTGTGTGATTGGAACAAAACAAAGGTGTGCAATGTCCTTGTGGCTTGAAGCAATGGCACGCTTCGCATTTTGTCTGATTTGGAGAACAATCAGTGAAGAAGCTCTGACAGACAGATATTTTATATGGTGTGATTTATTCCTTTTTTTTTTCCCAGAGCATCCACACGCTTTAAGTCAGACACGTCCCCATTCACACACCATTACTCCTCTCAGATTCAGTTTCTTCTTAGTTTTTGATGACCTGAAGTTTTCTCTATAGCAGCTCTTTCAAAACACACTTAGACCTTCTCTATTAAAATCTTTAATCCTTCTCTGGAAAATCAGTAACAATTAGTCCTGATCTGGACTAGGAAAAAAGAGCCTGGCCTGACTAATTCTGTAGCACCCCCTTCACAGACCCTGAAGCTGTGCCTAAATGCACCTCTCTGAGTATTTTTACTCATTAAGTGATTCCAGAGCCCTAGAGAGGCTCTGCCAGTACCGCTAAAATTCCGAAGGGTTGCTAGCACACTTTTGCCCTGGGCTAATTCACAAACACAGTTTAGTCACAGCTCAGAAACTAGCACAGAAGGGGTACCCACCACCAGGCATCTTGCATGTGGCCACCCTGTGTGCTTTAGTGGCTAAGAGAGCTTTATAGCAAGGATGTGCCCATGGTTCCCCTTCAGGGATAGAGAACAGACGTTAGCATTTTTGTTTATTGGTACAGTCACAGCATAAGTTTTTTATGGTAAACTCAGTGCCGAACACCTTAAAAATCTGCATACCTTTGGACTTTTATATTTGTTGAGGAACATCACTGAAGCCAACCTGCTTAGTGGTCTCAAATACAGAAGTCTTCTAGCACCATCCAGTGCCCCAGGCTTCCAAACAGCACTCTCAGTTCAGCACGCTCCTCTCATTCACATACAGCTCATGGTACCCCTCTTTTTCCACACCAGACACAGTTCTTTGTGCGTTTCATGATGCTGGCTCCATTGATGGAGCTGCTCCCCCTGCAAGAAGGTACATCAGGATGAATCCCTGCCTCTCCAGACCAGACATGGCTCATCTGTGAAAGGAACTGGGTGAGGAGATCTGATTGCAAACATCACCAGAGACAACTTCTACGAAAGGTCCTAAAACAGAGCATCCATTGCATGCCTGGTGCTCTCACAGGGGTAGATTACTTGCTTGTGCACCCACAAGGATTCTTGGTGGGAATAGGAAGAAGCAGAATATTGCAGATGCCGTGATTTACACTACCTGTCAAAGCTGGAGATGATAAGATGGAGAATGTGACCCCCTCAGAAGCAATCCTGAGCCTACTAGCCTAACCAAAACTTTTGCGCCATCTCTCAAAAACTTCTTTTTCTTTCCTCTTGTCTGTCCTAGTTAATAGCTGTCTGAGGTGGAGGCTTTGTTTCACCTTGAGAAAACAGATACGAGCAGTGCCTGTAAACAAAATTGGGTTTATGCAATTGCAAGCTCTATCAGCTCCTGAAATACAAACAGCAGTAAGAAAAAGTCACAATATCCCTTCATGTCCAAATGACTTTTTATTTCACACTGTTTGTATCTATGTATCACTGACACTGAAAAACTACTAAACCAAAGTAGGGAATTGCCCTGAAGAAGGTTAAGACCTTATCATCTAGTTATTGATAGATGTATCTACTCAAAAAAGCCCCAACAAACATCATAAATATTGAAGATTTAATCAATGTCAACAATATTTTGCCTTCAACTATTGGTGCTCATAAGCATTCTGAGGATGAACAAAAGTCTGATTGAAGATTTCAAATACAAGAGTCATGTTACTTCAAATGACAGCATATGTTTCTACAGAGATTCTGTACTATGCAGAGCCCTGATCCTTCTTCCCTACTCTCTCTCTTCATGATTTTTTTTCTCAGACAATAAGTTGAAATCTGACAGTGAAAGGATCATATTAACTTTCAAACGTTCAGTATTCCAGTTCTTATCCCATAACAGAGACCATCTGATAGGGAGGGAAGTGTGGTTTAATATGTTCATATTTGGAGTCATAGATCTGAATAGCACCACAATTTTCAACAAATATAATAAAGTTCTCCACTTTGGAATTAACTTGTTTTATAAATCAGAAAGAGAAGCAGGTTTGTGACCCTGAGATTAGCCCAGCTGATTAGAGCACTGTGTTAATAATACCAAGGTTATGGGTTCGATCCCTGTATGGTCCATTTATTTAAGAGTCAGACTCGATGATCCTTGTGGGTCCCTTCCAACTCTGAATATTCTGTGATTCAGAGATCTAAACTCACAAGTGGCTGAAAATTTCAACTAATCCACATGTGAAAATCTGTTTCTGGGTCAATTCCATAAATCTGGAAGTCAATGGCATCTCTTCCCATACAAAAGACAAAAAAAGCATATAACTCAGTATTATAGTTTTATACCTGTTTTATTTTGCTGGTGAATCTTTCCACACCAACAATTCCTGCTAGGGGTGAGGTAAGCCAGTGTTTGTTTAGCCCGGGCCTTAATGACTGCTATTGAAATGCTAAATAACCTCGGCACACCAGCTGAATTGCTTAAGGGAAAAGCCCATACCCCTGTAGCCACAGTTGCGGGGTGGGAAGCATTAGGCAGTGAGCCTTTCACACTTGGAGGAGGGGAGAAGGGAAAAGGGGCTGGCAGTTGTTGGCCGGGAGGTGCTTGGTTTTCGGGGGTTTTCTTTACTTTTCTTATTTTATTTTTTTTTTTTTGGAGAGCCACGTAGGGTGCGCTGGAGTGGTTCGATCTGGTTTATTTGGGATGGTTCGCCTATCTCAGGAGATTGTGTGTGCGTGGGGGGTGTCCCTGCCTGCACCTTTCCTTCCCCCTTATCCCTTCCCGTGCCGGCAGCTGTGTTCTCAGCAACATGGCCTCAAAACTCGTTAACTGCTGCCTGCTCTAGAACAGACATATTAGTCACATAATCTGACCAGTGGATGTATAGGATTGTACAGAGACAGTGTTGATGGAAGCGTTCTAGGAATCGCAGGTGGTGGCAGTAAAACTCCTTCTACAGCCTCAAGTGTTTAACAGTGTCAAAGTCAGATCAGCCACCCAATCTAAGACAGCAAATTACACAGCTTGGTAGTTTGGTTTTAATACAACAATACTGGTTATTCCTGGTATGAGGCATTTAATTAAAATCCACAGAGATCAAAGTTACCAACTATCTCCATAATTCACGCTGCTCAGCCTGGGTTTTAAAGCCATCATTGTTATAAAGTGCCAGTTTAACAGTTAGGTTGGTTGATCCCTATTTTAGCGATGTAAAACTTTACCTCTGACAGTTACTGACTGTATGATCAGTGGGGACTTTTAAAGACCACCCTTGTATCATTACAATGTATTCTAAAAGTGGACTTTCAAAAACAATGAAAAAAAAGGCCCCAATAACACTACCTGTCATGGAGCTCCCTCAAATTAAATAAATCTTGACTTGATCCCCCATATAGCAGCTACAAGAACCAGAGTAACCAAAAGGAGCCCTAGCAGCCCTGAAGAGGAGAGATTTATGCAGATTAAGGTGGATGTTATAAATTAAACAAATCCCTGTTTATCTTAATTGCACAGGAGACCTCTAACACAACTCAAAAAATTGAAGGTTAGCTCAAGATACTACATTGTTTCTTCACCTCCACCATATCCTCTGCCTGATGAGCTCCAGTCTACTGGTCTTGGAGTCACCTCACAGAAACCCATGCTGTAGTAAGAGACCTCTGTGACAGACAGATTCAGGTCGCAACACTCCTGAGTTTAAAATCCCATATGACCTGCACTAGTAATTCAGTAAATCTCTGAAAGGTGTCATTCTCCAAAGCATATCAACGTGGAAGCCTTTCTGAAAGATTATTTTCCTCACAGACTACATAATGGCTTCAAAAGAAACTATAAAAGTGAACAAAATTAGTATCTGAAAAGCTGGCTCTTGACCTAATATCTAAATAAAAGTTTCCATTTAAGTCTAGCCTATAATATCACATACCAGATGTTCATTTATGCTATGCAGGCCCACGTAGTCAACTCAGCAGTCATGCTGAGCATCGGCCTTCCAGTGAAACCAAGCTTAATATACTACCACCAGGAACTCCTCAGACTCTGACATTAAATTTGTCTGTTTTAAGCAACACTCTTTGCCTTTCCTCTCATTTTCCCCAACTGCTTTTTACAGCTTTTGCCATAGGCCTCTTGGCCAGTTATTGATTAACATTGTTATCACTGGGATTTGTTCTGGGCACAAGCAAAATAGGTAGGAGTCTATGGCAGTTACACTCAGACAACGAAGCAAGCAGATCCTTGTGCCCTTTTTGCCCATATCAGAGTCAACTCTAGCTGTCCTGCTGTTGCCAGGCTTGAGTGTGTATGGTAGTGGTGGCATCTCTACACAGGTGGAGGGCAGACCTTTCCCAAAGGCAACAATCACTCTCCAATTGTTGCTGGCCACTCAGATTTACCAGCTTTTCAAATATATCCTCACCCCCATCCTCTTACCATTTGGGGCTATGATTGTTCAGCTCCAATCTAGTGGGACAGCAAAGTTCAATATTGAAGTTTTCAATACTGCACTGTTGGGAAAGTTGTGTCTATCTCTAAATATTACCAGGTAAGGGTATTCATGTCAATTAATGAATAATACTTTGAATAAATGTGTGATTTATATAACTAACGGTGCATGTAGTTTAATTACAATCCTCTCTTTGTTTGAGTATACATCCCCTTCAGCTGTGTAATCTGCAGTTTTGACATTTTTCTGTCTTGCTTCCAAACACCAAGATTTTTCAGACTGCCTACTTTCCCATGAGCACTTACATCTTTTAGGATACCTTTTAAAATGTCAGGTATCTGGCTACTCAAAGCCTTATGTGGCCTTGATTGCTTTCTTTTTGTTGGAAATTTTCTATACTACTGATCTACTTCACCATGAAATACATCTGTATTCTGTACACTGATGCTTGGATAGCTATCACCCCCCTCCAGGAAACTAACAGGGGAGAGTTCAAGATGCTCTCCTAACTTCTTTCAGACTCATGATCCTCACACTGTAAGAAGGAGAAAGTAAGGAAGGGGGTAGAAAGGGCAGGTAGTAGTGCTAATTCTCGCAGGTGGAAACAGATGATGTGGTACAATACCCACACTGACAGCACAGTCAGCAAGGAAATGCTCATTAAAACCATAATGCTCTGCTCCATGTGCAGGTGCATCCAGTTTACCAGTTCCTTGGTGACAGAAAACAAGATCAAGCAACAGGCTCTTCCTCACAGCTGTGTCATTCCAGAGGAAACTTTGGTGACCAGACGCAGAATCACAGAGTTTTTGAGGTTGGTAGGCACATCTAGCCATCGTCTTATCCAATCCCTTTCTGAAGCAGGGCCACCTACAGCCACTTGCTCAGGGCCATGGCCAGGCAGCTTTTGAACATCTCCAAGGATACACCAGCAACTCTTCCTCCCCTTCTTATGTGAAAGGCTCCAAGAAAGGGCTTGCTGAGCAACATCACACAGGGGAAGGTGATTCCCCATCAAACATTCAGGTCAGCCTGATCTGTGAAGAGAGATTCAAATACATGATTTAAATGCTCTAGGTAATCTTGTATATTGTTTGATAACAAGAGTCAGCTTGTTTCAAGATATTTTCCTTGCTGCCAAATCTGTTTGGCAATATTAGGGTCTGCACACTTCTTCAGCTTCTACTAGTGGAGTCAAAATGCAATTCACACTACTCCAGTCTTTATTTGCTGGCTACCACCTGGTTTCACAAATCTTTTGACTCCCAGTGTTGAGAGCACAGGAACTCTCCCATTTTGGTTTTCCTAGGTTGCTTTGTGATTGGAGTTAAAGAAGAGACAAGCATTTAACTTGAGCTTTGAAAACTCCTACATGGGATTTTACAGGGAAGGACAGTGCATTTAGCTGCCTTCTCAAATATGGTGTACCAAAGTTTCTAAAATATTAATCATACCACTATAAGAGCATGCTCTAATGAACATTATTCTTTTCCTTTTATAAAAAAGACTGAGCAAGACTCCTTATTTCTGCAAAATCTGTGCTCTGGTTAAGTATATTGTTATAAATATATTTACTTACATTATTTTTATATCTTTTACCTGATAAGAAAAGTATATTACCTCTTCAACATACAAGGCACTTTAGGTTAAAGAGGTATGGAAATACAAACAAGTTATGGTTAAAAAGATAAGAAAAAATTTTACAGGGCTGAACCCAGTTAACACAGTGACACTACCATGTTATTAATACTTCTGTGAATTGTTTCTGAGAGCAGTATCATTAATTTGTCTGAAATTTATGGATTTTCTTCTATTAAGAGGACTGGCTTCCTCTGCCAATTGCTGTTGTAGGGCCATTGACAGCAGTCTCTTCTTACACCTCTCTTACAGGGAACCTGGTGAGCCCTGTGAAACATCATTTCCATCAGACGTAGCTGCTTGTCCTCATTTTGCACAGAAATGACAAAGCTTCTGAAGGGCAGGCAGATGGCAGCCTAGACAAGGAGTCCCTGAGCATCCTAAGCACCTGCCCAGTGGCCCAGCCATGAGGTCAGAATGCCCTTAAGACTCTCATGTAGGTAGTTGAGCAGCAGCAGCACAAACATCAATGACTTGTTCATGGTAATGCATTTCTTTTATCTTTCAGGTATAAGGGGGAAAAAACAACACAGAAAAAAAGGCAGATGATGTCCCCAAGCATACGCTGAAGGGACTCTTTTCTGGAAAATGAGGACGTTCAGAAACCTGTGTTTGACCTTCTACGGGAAAAGGCCAATGTGACCCTGGGAGCACAGAAACCCTTCTTCACTCTAACAGTCTAAGCAGTCCCTTACAAAGCTTTTATGGACAGGCAGCCAGACAAACCAGTTTTAGCTTGTTCAGGCCTTTTAAATGGAAATAAATTCTTCTACCTCTCTTATCAATGACAGAGCACTTACCAGCCTAAATATCTCATAAATGTATAGCTTGTGTTAAATTGCCCTCTAGAGGAGACAACATAGAGGCAACAGAATGAAGAGCTGGAAACCAATTTTAACAAATTTTTTTAAAGCAGCAATAGTATCACAGTAGTGCCTTGCTGTTCTTTCAATAAATCAGGAGGGAAATTTCATTGTACAATCACCCTTTATTCCATTTTGTTTAAGGGCATAAAAGGTACTACAAAATAAAAGTGTTTTGTAGTTTCAAGATGAGGAGGCAGATCTTCATGGATCAAAGGTGGAGTTCTGTTTTTCAGACAGGTAGCTGCATTCTTCATTTGTAATGAAGAGACGCAGAAGAGAGCAGGATGAGTTTTTTAATTAGAAATGGATTGCTAGTGATGAGAATCAACTCTGTTGCTTCGGTACCATTCAATTCCAAGATGGCACTTTAAAGCTTTATTTCTCATCATGCTTAATTGATAGGCTTTTGCAAAAAGAATCCCTACAAAAAAAAAAAATCTTTAATTATTGTCTTTGCTCTTGCAACAGGAATTTGATAGATGCCTATAAGTTTTCCATTTTATGGAAAGTTTTCTTTAAATTTCAAAGAATGGTTATATCCCTTACCTGGACCTTTTCACCCTTACCAAGCCTGCCTACCTATATCAAAAAGAAACAAAGAGCATTATTTATCTTAGAGGTAAAATGTGTGATAAGGGTCATCTGCTTTCAGCAAAAAAGATAAGTAGCCAATCAGAGAATTTTAGCCTTCTGTCACACTAGTGAAAATGCAACATGTAAGAGCAAGTATTTGGGTAAATGAAGGTGGGGGGGAAAAAAACAAGAAGAATTTAAAAGGCCAGGCATCTGGGGGAAAATTCCTCCCTACTGAAAGTTTACTGTTATGAAGTTTTATAGGAGATGAATTTGACTCCTTCTTTTGGGAAGCCACAAGGAGTTATATTATCACATAAGGTAAAACAATGCATTACTCATTATTTATTATATGTATTTAGGAAACCTGTTAATCCTTTAACACAGTATTCTGGGAGGGAGGAAAAAAGAAAAACAATTCCAGTCATTCCAGTCACTATAGCTGCAAAGATATGCAAACCATGGCTACATTACCAAAATAACAGTGACAACATTTCTGTAGATTGCAAATGAAAAGACTGAAAAATGAGAGGAAGCTTGAGAACCAAAGGTCTCTGATATGATATAGCAACATGAGAAATTTCCTGCATCACATTGATATCTTCCCTAGGCACCTGCCCTACCCCTCTGATGGATGTTGCTGGCCCCAAGGTAGGGAAATCTGATGCACTATTAATTAGTTTCCAAATTGCTGTAAGTTTCTATATTCAAGTAAGGTGATTCCTCTTTCAACGCACCTTAACATAATAAGCTAAAAGCACGTATCAGTCAGCTCCCTCAGTATTCATGGATACACTCCTTCAGGGCCCTATGTATGTCCAGTTTGCTTTAGTATTTTCTATCCTGATCATTATCCACCAAAGAGAAGACAATCTTGCTCCAGACTTTCCCCCTGATCTCTGCAGCTGAGGTTAGTTGCAGCTATGCTGTTATGCTGTCCCGTTATTTGGGAACAAAGACCTGTTTTAAACTGCCTCCCTCCCCCACCTATGCAAGGAGAGGAATATATCATCTTGAAACTTATAACACTAATTCTAAATATAACTCCAGAGTCCACAGTGTATTCTGAAATAAACTTATTTTTGTAAATACTCCAGTCCTAAGAACCATAGTAACAAAGGGCAGTTGACATCTACATACCTATACCTAAGTATTTATAAATGCTTGAGAGCATATAAACAATACAGAAAGAGAAACGTAGCAAGAATGTAATCCCATGAATCAGGTGCACAAGACACAATTATTCGCATCACATCATATTCTTATGATGCATGAGAATTGCATAATAATTTGATGGGTGCATTTCTAGAATTGTATATAGTATCTCTCTGCTGCCTCTACAGATTACAGATAGGGACAGTGTATTAGTATGGGCATGAGAAAAATGAGTTAAGGCATTCATTTGTGTCCTGGTTAGAACGGCTGGGACCAATTCATCCCTGGATGGGTGTAACCCAAAACTGTGTATTCTATAGCCTCCATGCCATTTCCCAAAAACTGTTGTCAGTAGAGGCCTGCAAGGTGGGAAGATGTTCCTGTACCCTTCTATGGAATTCCCCGCTCTGATACCCTTTTATGGAATTCCCCGCTCTGATACCCTTTTATGGAGGAGGGACTGAGCATCCGCATGCCCTTTTATGGAATTCCCTACTCTGAGGGAGGGACTGAGCACTCCCGCCTGAACTGGAGAGTATATAACTGGGAGTTTCAGAACCTTGCCACCTCTCGTGGGATCCAGAGGAAGATTGCAGACCACTGCCTTCAACTAGACTGCAGACCACTGCCTTCAACTAGACTGCAGACCACCGCCTTCAACCAGACTGGGACCACCACCCTCGACTGGACTGCAATCACCACTTCTGACCAGACTGCAGCAGCTCTCCCACCAGCAGGTTTATCCCCTCTCCCTTTGCTTTGGACTCGGGGGTGGGCCAAGGTACACCACTTTTGTTCATACCCCAGGGTGCTGGTTTATACATTTGGGTTTTGTGGGTTAAAACCAATTGTCTGTCTGTATAATTGTACTTATTGCATTATTTTAATAAATTGTTATTCTGACTTATAAATCTCTCTTTTGAATTGAGTTCATTTTCCCTTGCTGGTTAACTTTTAAACCAGCACAATTTGACAAAGAACTAAAATAGAACCATAATATCAAATCAATGTAAGCTCCTGTAGAAAATGCATAGTAAAAATGTTATCAATTTAGGCTTACTCATGACTTTGCCGTAAAGCTTTCAAGTTTCCACACAGGCTGATTTGAGTAAGAACATCATATTATGAAAATGGAGCTTAGCTTTATTTGAGACATCTCATCCAACCTTCTCCTTTTAGGAACACATTCGTTGGTGCCTACCATTCTGCAAAATGAGCACCCTTCAAAATGTTTCACAAGCTGCAGGTTCTTTCAATGGGCTTGAGTAGAAGCAGTTCTAGCATGGCCACTCATTGCCATCCTCCATGTGCTCACCAGGTTCTCAGAGATCATTTAATGTATTAATATTTAGCATTATTTAAATTCTCTCAATAAATAACCAAAAGAGTGCCATTACCTTCACGAACAGTGAAAAAAAGTGAAATTTTGGGGGAGAATATGGGGGATCTGGAGTTATTGTAATAAGAAGGAACTGGCTTTGTTGGGTAGAAATTTGCAGAAAATAAGGCTTCAATCATTCCACCTGCTGTGATGAAGAATATCATCCTGTGCTTCTAGCTCCTGTCATTTTCTGTCAGCCTCAAAAATACAGATGTAAGAGGCACATCTATTTGTTGGTGCAGTGCTATGACCACAACAAGGTGATCAAAAAGCACAGCACCACTGAATGGGTGTCCCTGTGCCACCCATGCACTTCTACCACATCAGGTTCAGTAGGGATGAGCTGGTTTTGCTTGCTGATCTGATTAGAAACTAATCCCACTGAAGTCTTCGTTGAGGCATGCCTGAAGCACCGCTTGAGCTGATACAAGAGCAGCAATGGGAACACGCACTGAGATAGCTGGGACAATAACACCCTGCAATTAGACTGCCTTTAGTGCATCATGAAACTGCGGGACTAATGTACAGAGAAAAAACTAACAGTTCTAAGCACCAAAGATCTGCATTGCTCTCGTTCAGTGACTATGGGTAGAGATTTTAATTCTTGAGCCATGGAGTCTCCCATTGATAACTGCTTCTCATCCTCTGGAAGAACTCTGAATTACAATACCATAGGTCCTGCCTTGTGCTGAGCCAAGCACAAGAGTGAAGTTTGTCTGCTTGCATGAAACAAATACAGGTTGCTGCACCAACCAGGCATGACAATAATATATCTGTGAAAAGAAAATGATCTACTCAAATTAGCTATATGCCAGGTTTTTCCTGACATCCTTTTAAGGATAATACTACACTGAGAGGACACCCTTAGAGCAACACAAAATGCAAGCACATGAGAAATCAAGATCTGAGGTTTGTTGTACATATCATTCCTATTTTTAGATGATGGTCCAATCCAAGGAGACTGTTTATCAACAAGATGATAGAATGTGTCTTGAAAGGGACAACACACATTTGTTACTGTGGTACAGTGGGTCTGCTGTAAATCATGCAGACTAACAAACCAGCCAGCAGCAGTAGCTCATGCATACTGGGCATTTTTAAATGAGCAGAGTAAATCTCTTGTCAAAGATGTCAGAGATAAAACACACTTCATCACCGTTCCCCTTCACTGAGGGAAATCGGGAAGAACAATAACGGAATATTCATTTAGAGAAATGTCTCTGAAACAGATGTTGAAGGACTGATAATAGAAGATGTTTGCAGAGCATTTTATAAACAGCCTGTAGAATCACATGAGAAACTAACACATTATAGCTTGTAAGCCTATGCATACACTTAGCTCACATAGAATAAGTGTGAATTACTAAGTGCATTTTTCTCAATTTTTAGTCTTCTCAACTGCATTCTCCCAGTGGCAGAAACATAAATACTATGCTATATTCCACTGCATTATGCCAATGCTATTGGTAGTATTCCCTTATCTGTTCCATATCTTCACAGTAAAGTGTGAAATGACCTTGAGACATTGAGATTTTTCCTCTAGGTCTGTACCATCTCTCGGTCCTATCATTTCTAAGGTAGCTCTGCACTGATAATGTCCAAGAGTACTGTGAGAAGCTCCTTTCCGCCACAAAAATATTCTATTTATTTATGTTCTTTGTTACACCTTGTCATGGTTTCAGCAGGCCCAAAATCCAATTCTGATTCCTAGCCCCCCACCCACATCTCAACCCCATGTGAGATGGGTTTTCCAGACAAAAACACGAGACTCAATATGGGGGGAAGGAATATATTACAAAGACTATACACGTGAATAAATACTATAATACATTACAAACAATCTTAACTCTATATCTATCTCTACCATGACAATAATATTTACAATGGGCCAAATCTCTTCTCCCTCCAAATAAAGGGGTGACCTTGGCCCCCCTGCTCCAGCTTCAGAGAAGCTGGCAGCCATCTTTGAGGCAGAGCATGGGAGCTCTGCACAGGGGCTTGATTTCCCCTGAGGATACCAGACCGTCACGGAGACCCCGGTGCTTTGTGATATGACCATGGTGTAGCGGCCGTGTCTGGGGTTACGCAGCCCATGGAAAGACCCCCTGTTTGAAGACGGGGGCCGAGAGAGGCTTGGAAGACCTCCCTCGTGTGTGCTGGCAGAGAGCCAGCAACTACTACTGCTGCCTAGAAGAGAAGACACAGAAAGCCTACTGCCTAGAGAGAGCCTGCTGCTGACAGACTGGAAGGGGTCTTTTCTTCTTCTTCTCTCCTGGACTTTTATTTGGAGGGAGAAGAGATTGGGCCCATTGTAAATATTATTGTCATGGTAGAGATAGATATAGAGTTAAGATTGTATACAATGTATTATAGTATTTATTTGCTGTATAGTCTTTGTAATATATATTCCTTCCCCCCATATTGAGTCTCGTGTTTTTGTCTGGAAAACCCA
>NW_020897692.1:7017309-7069809 GCF_003984885.1 Neopelma chrysocephalum
GGGGCTAGGAATCAGAATTGGATTTTGGGCCTGCTGAAACCATGACACGCCTGCAACCAGTTTTGTCCAGGTCTGCACTTCTTTATCTGAGAAGTGTAGAACTGTTTATAGCTGTGGGGTCTCCAGCAACAGGGCAGTGCCCTATTTCTTATCATCCCTCTTTGCTGTGTCCCACAGACACCTGGTCAATTAGAGAAACTAGATAGATGTTCTAGGTTCGTGAGGATTCCCAAAATTACAAACACTGAGACATGAAGAGTATAAGCAAAGCAACTTTATTCCATTACTCGCGACAGCAATTAATACATACTGACCCCTGGATTTCCGAAAAGCCACTGCGTAGGAGAAGGAGATGGAGCATGGTGGCCATATACCTTCAGGGTGTCCCCTGGATCAAAGCAGTGTACATCTCATCCTCCTCATCCATCCTACCCAGAATCACTTCTTATATCCCCCTCATAGGAGTGGAATTTTCCAACTGTGACATTGGCTCACATGTGGCCAGGGTGTGAACTGAGACCACGGTTGCTTATGATACCAACTCCATGGCAACAGCGGCTCTGTTGTTTTTCTTCCAAAAGTCAAGTTCCCACCAGTTAACCCAATCTATTGTTTCTCTTTCCAAGGTTCAGTTCCTGTACTAATCTATTGTTCTTCTTTCCAAGGTTCAGTTCCCAACAGTGAAACTATATAATATTTTCCCATGCCACATTGACGAGCACAACCACGGACCAATTATGGCAGGGCCTCAGATACGACTCAGGTCCCTGACACACTAGACCAAGTGAAACATAGCTACAGGCATGTCAAGAAAAGCTCAGACAGAGGAAGCCTGACAAACCACAGCCATGCTGCCTTGCAGATTCAACACAAAGATTATGGTCAGCTACCTGAGAACAGCAATCTTGTGCTGCAAGGACAAGGCTCTCATTCCTAGATCTGTACATCCCGAATCTACCCTTCCTCTGAAAAAAAAAGAAAAATCATCCTTCTCTAGTAAGCAGATCAAGTCACCAGCGTTTAACTTTTTTTTCTGAAAGTAACTCACTTGTTCCATACCTGCTGGTATCTTACCCAGCAACTCCCACCATTTAGAGGATGATTGCAATACGATCACCACCCGTCTGCAGCCACACAGAGGCTTCCAGGGCAAGCCAGTGTGC
Organism: Neopelma chrysocephalum; assembly: GCF_003984885.1. NCBI lineage: Eukaryota > Metazoa > Chordata > Aves > Passeriformes > Pipridae > Neopelma > Neopelma chrysocephalum. The sequence goes on from NW_020897692.1 coordinate 7,018,473, forward strand.
CTACACAGGGAGTCCCTTCCTGAGAGGCAGAATGAAAGAAGAGGATCAGATCCTCATTCAATATTAATCAGCAGAACTTCACTGAGATTAATGACAACAAACTTATGACAGATGTGAGAATTATTAAAAATGCTTTTGTTTGTGTACAGAAGGAATTTTTACTTGTAATTCTACCTTCTAAGAATTCACTATTTGAATTCTTTGAATCATGTTTGAATTCACAACCAGATAAAGGGCAGTTTTCTGGTCTCCTAGTCAGTGCTCAGGAAGGGAATAAGCTCCTGCAGAACCAGTGGGTTCATCCTCATTGCCTACACATTTGCTGAGCAGAAACGTGGTACCTTCTGAGCATTTGAAATCCTCATGGGAATCCTCAGTGCCTCACACAGATCTAAGGAAGCAAGGAGGGGGAGAAGAGAGTTTTGAACAACACTACACAACTAAGTTCTTTGACATTTGGGATTTGAAACCACAGGTTTTCTGGTTTGATTCAGGCATAAAAAAGTCATTAAAAATGTTCAGCTGAAATGGCAAAATGTATGCAAACTTGTGACTGTTTCTGCCCTCAGATGACTCACCCCTTTCCTTCTCATGGTGCCCTGGTTACCGCTGTTTTGCCAAATAAGAAATTATCCACTCAGATTAATAATTGTGTCACATCTAGGCATGCTAATTAATAACTCTGAGCTGCTATTACCTGCTCAATAGCCTTCATAGCCCAAACTGTAGTGTTGGGTGTCTCACTTTGCTTACCTCCGGAGAACTGCGTGAGGATGCTGGATGTTTGTGGAACATGCCCATGCATATTAGAAGTCAGTGTTTGATTATCCCATTGAACAACTTGATCTGTCATTAGAATGATGATATAAAGGCCTCAAAATTGTACATCCTTGATGTCAAGATCAAATTATTTTAAGCTGTACCCTCACTCTTAAACTGCAGCTTCACAAAGAAATTGTGAGATGAGGCATGGCTTTATAGTCATTGCAGTAATATATGATTTAGCAATGCAAGATAATGAGTTTCATATTTTTGATTCTGAACCACTGCTTTGGCAACAAAGCCTAATGTTGTTGCACTGGGGTCAAGCAACCAGACTGAGTTTACCTCTGCACCCAGATATTAGGGGGGTGAGGTGGAAAACAGTATCTTTCTCTGGGCAGTGAAATCTTAAACTTTTCCTGTAGCAAGACTTCTACAAAAGAGGAAAGATAAATGTCCTTGTCCCCTTTTCAGACCATATGAACAAGGTTTGGACTAGCAACTCTTTGAAGTAGAAAACTGCTTGGACTGAGGTGGGGACCTGGAAGACTGTAGCCACTCCATGATTCTACAAATGATGGACCGTAAGAGTGGCGGAATAAGGCTTAAAGGAGTAAGGCTTACTTCCCCACCCTATCCACATGCTTTCACTTTAGATTAATAGCCACTAAAAAATGCCACTAATGCATTTATACAGCTAACAGCAAGCGTAGTGAAGGCTACATTGCCAGAAAAAGCAGCAGCGTTTGGCTGCCTTAACCTGTGCATCCTGTGCATCCTGTCCACAGAGAAGCTTTCCCCTCTGCAAATACATTCTGTTTCCTGGGACCTCAAGGCACATGGAATCAGAACGGTTTGGGTTGGAAGGAAACTTAATGATCATAAAGTTCCAAACCCCTGTTGTGGGCAGGGACACCCTTCACTAGACCAGGTCGCTCTGAGCCCCATCCAACCTGGCCTTGAACACTTCCAGGAAGGGGACATCCACAGTTTCTCTGGAGATGGGCTGATTTCTCTGCATGTGTAGCAATCCACTGGCTGTGGAGAAAACCTGGCAGATACTGCCAGTTCTCTGGCAACTTTGGCCTGAGAAAGGACTTACTGCACATAAGTCCATAAAGACAGATTAAGTCACCTGCCATGGGAAACCTGCAGGCCAAGTTAAAAATTTAAATTAATTAATTGATAGGAGAACATTTTTATATTTTTTTGCAAATGTTTTATTTTTCTCTTATGCAGAATTGCCTAACCTTTCCAAGTATATTTTAATATTGCAATAATGATATCTATTAAAAAAAGCTACAAACTAGTGCATTTTTATGTATGTTAATTTTTATGAGCTTGATAAGTATTTCAGTTAAAGTGCCTGGCATTTGAAACATAAGAGGGGATAAACACAATGTACTAAAATCCCTCTAGCGTTAAAAATTTTATTATCTATGGATCTATTGAAGTTAATAGGAGTTTTGACTGAGTTACAAGTGAGTAAAGGTTGTAGTCATAACTATTTAGATACAAAAGTAACCACGGTGGTAGTGGATCAAGGGTTGGACTTGATGATCTCAGAGGTCCTTTCCAACCTGGCTGATTCTATGATTCTATGATTCTGATGGTAACAGAGGATGATAGAGAGCCTGTACACGCATTTTGAATGTTAAATGCCGCATTAAGAGTGACAAAATATTTTAACGATGAAATAAGACAAAAAAATCACAGCAAGCTGGGCCTCTTCTATATTGCTTATCCTGAAGTAACTTCTAAGATTTGAAGTGTCTCTGCATAACCTCAGACTGACAACAGAACCTTACTTAATCAAGCACTTCTCCCTCAGCTTCTGAATGGGTAAATCAAAAGTTACAGTTGGCAATAAAGGCTATTTAACTTCTATTCTGTATTCTTTGTACTGCTGTGGATGCCTGGGAAGCTGAAATTGTCTATAACCCCTATCAACAAACTCTAACATTGACCAGGGGAGATCTCAGGCAATAGTTTTATCCCACACTGCCTTCCCCATAGCTTTGTCGTGGCAGAAAGACAGGGAAGACCTGTCTTTCGCAGCAAATGCCAGCAACCAACAGAAGGTCTTTGTGAAGCAACAACCTAAAATGAGCTAGATATGCGTCATATATGACAAACTTACATACTATATGAACATATTGTGTATAGATAGATACACATATCTATACATGTTATGCAGTGTGTAAATATATGACATGTATAATACACTGTATATAATATAGCATAAAGTATACACTATATTTTGCTAATCAGTGTTATGAGAGCTCTGAACACTGACATCGGTATAAAAATGTTCCAAGTTTCTTTGACTACCTACAACACTCCACCATTTTTATCCACTTTCTTGGGCAAGACCAAGAATATTAAATAAGATACAAAAACTTACAAACCTTTATTTTACATTACTCCCAAATCAATGTTGCTCACTTTTTCTACCCACTATTAAATTTGTTTTTTGGACTAGCTTTTATTTCTAAAACAGTGCTCTTCATCAAGGCAGGGGTCCAATGGAAATGCACTAAGCATACCCTAAACCCAAGAGCTGCACCTCTTCTGTTGGTTTCACCTGCTAACTTTGTAGCTGTGCATGAAAACCCTGACCAGTTATTCAGCATGGTGTGTGTTCATCAGAAACCAGTATTGCATACTACTCAGTGTAGGACTGCATGCTATATCTGAACTGATTTTTTGTGAAATTGTACAGTATCTGTTTCGCCAGCAAGGCCAATTGACACTACTGTAGGAACTTTTCCCATGTGAAAGTCAAATCTTTCATGTATACTTTTGTATTTGAATTACAATATTCTACAAATTCTGATTAAGACAGATATATATGAATGCTGTACAACTACATGACAATTAAGAAACATTTGCATATTTTTAACTAACAGCTTTACGTTGAAGTCCTTTTTTTTACCCCTCAATGTCCAAATGTAGTAGTTTTTTGTTGAAGACAGATTTTAAAAGCACCAAAATCCTTAAAGACTGAGGAACAGGATAGAATAAATGGCCAAGCTTAAAGACTATACAGTTGTTTAGTTCTATTTTTTGAGAGAAATTTCTGCTCAGCAGCATTTTGCTTGGAATTTCAGAATCTTTTCAGATACTCTTCCTTTGCTGGTGATCTCTGGCAGCAGATGGCTAGAGCACTGCCTCTTATTTTTAGGAATATATATGCTAACCCAAACTAGTCTGTTGTCTCCATTCTGGTATTTCTCAGTGACTTAAGTTTTGATTAAAGGTCTAGTAAAGTCAGTTGGAGGACTTCTAATACCAGCAGATTCTGAGTGAATATATTTGTAAACTGAAACATTTCTATCTCTTCTCCTTCTGCCCCATTCTCATACTACACAAATAACATGAAGCAGGTTTCCATTTCATTAATGAGAATTATTGTTGCAGATTTTGTTCACAGCCATTGTTTCACAATCTCCCATGTAATTCTTCTTGCTGATTTTCCTCCTTGCATCAGTCCTCAAATCTCTGTACAGCCAGTCAAGTACGCTAATAATCTGCATTATTTATGGTTTCAGTGCTGTTGGAAGGAAGTTGCTCTGTCACTAACCATGGTAGGTTGCTCTGGGCAGGCAGCCTTCCAAGTGTCTGGAATTATATTTGACTCATGTTTTCAAGCATGGAAGAGATTCAGGATTATTAACTTATTCCTCTCAGGATCTATCTTCAGAACCTTTTTAAGCTACCATCTGTAAATGCTATAAGCAAATAATTTTTTTTACTTGCAAATATGATTTAAACACACATTTTTGATGTAAGGCATTTTACAGGTTTTCTCCTTGGACATTGTTTGCTGCACTGTTTAAACAATTCAAAACTGAAGTCTAGACACAGAAAGCAGTTTAACCCTTTATTGCTAAAGTTTAGTCAATAAATGAAAGTTGCTGACTCTACATTGTCCAGACTGGCTATCTCTGGACAGCACTGGCCTCAACACATCCCCATGCTGCCTCCAATGCCACAGGACTCTCCTCGTGCACTGCAGCATGCCCTGTGCTCTGGTAGCTGCCTGCACAAAATGCAAAGTTTTCCTTACACAACTCAAGACATGCCCAAACTTTGCCATGCATAAGAATGAGCATTTATAGGAAAAAAAACCCAAACCTGTGGGAGGGTCACTAGCACTTCAAATTGATTTCTTCTGTTTTAATAATCACTATTGACCCTTACTGGGGGCACAATTTCCTGGGGCTGGCAGAAGTGGCCTTCTGTAGAGCAGTCAGCCTCTTCAACACGGTTGATTAACATATTTAAAAGTCAACTTTTATGATCATCATTTCAGAAACTTCGATACCTATAAATCATTTATGATTACTGAGGAAAAGGTCATGCTTAAAAATTAAATAAGCCCTTTCACACAAAAGAATCTGTTACTACTTCATTTGTTTCAGGCAAAATGTACATTTTTTTAAACTGGATTTCTTTGAAGAGCCAACTGACAACTGATAATTCAGTTAGATTCAATATTTTTCTAAGAAGTTACTTTACAAACACTTTTCCTGGTTTTAATCTTTTCAAACTATACTTAACTATCTGCTTTATGAAGTAGTCAGTATGAGTTTATGGGTCTGCTGGGCCATAAAATAAAAAAGCAGTGTCACAAAGACAAAATGCAATGCAGGAGTCCACAGCCCATACTCACACGCTTTTTAATGCCAGCGCTCTCCATACTTCTTATTTTAGTACTTTACACTTCTACTCCCTTAAATTTTCCCCCAGAGTGCTGTACAGTATGGTGCTGGTCCTTCTTCTGTTCCTTGCTTTGAGCATCTCAAATCAAAACTGCTGTGAAAGAGAGACATCAGACCTCTTAGCCAAAGGACAAATTAAGAAATTGGTGGTGAAGTTCATAATGACCAAAATAATCATAAGGGTAAGAAGAAGAGGAAAGAAGTGTTGGGGAAGATCACCAAGCATATCTGGACAAGAATCACATATGCAAATCTGCCATCTCCCACTGCGGACTGCCAGGCCTCCCTCCTCCCACTCCACTCTTTATTCCACTGCCTGGCATTTTCTGTCTCGTACAGAAAACAGAGACTAGTAATAGACTTCACTGGGAGGGGACTGCTAAGTGAAAATGAAAAGCAGATCTCATTTACACAGAATAGGATGGAAAAACACCTTACAGAAAGGATGTGAAGAGGCTAAAAATGCAGTTAAAATTTCTTTCCCCATGGAAAAGTTTTAACAATACCAAATAACTCTCTTCTAGTGAAGGAAATATAAGCATGTAGCAGAGTGGACTTCAGGGTTTGTAGATTTATATTTCTCTTTAAAGGGTAATTACTTATGGGTTTTATTCGTATTTTAAATTGGACAGAAAGTTCCGCTTTACAAGCCTAGCTTTTCTGTTACTGTGCTGAACAATATTAAAATAATAAAATAATAATTAAAAAATATTAAAAGCTGTTAAAACCTTTCTGAGTGATCAAAGTGAGACTTTGATCCCTACAGCTGAGAGGCCCTTGAGTAAGCTTAAAAGTAAGCATTTATTTCTGTGTGACTAGAGTGTGTAAAGCGTTGATAGCATAACACACTAAGCAGACAAGAGTGAGTGGGTAAGGGAAACTTATGTGAAGGGGGCGCTGACATTCTACTTCAAGACGTGCGAGCATTGGCAAATGTAACAACTTTAAATCTCATTACCCCTTTCTGTAGTTTCTCTTAGTGAATTTTTTATTGTAGACAAAAGAAGTAATCTCTGTTTCCATGAGATAATGCACCTAAAATCCCAACAAGCAGCCCGTAGTTCCCCAGTTTCAGTGTGATTCTGCTTACAAGGACATATAAGTTTTGTTTTTGCTTCATTGAGATCAGGATTAAATTCAATTTTTTCTTTATACATTCTAATTTGGAGAAAGCATCAAACCAAGACCACATTTCTTGAATATGGCCTATAAATGCGGGACCTATAAATGCTTATAAGTGCTTAGTGTTGTATTATCAAGGCATGTAAAAAGGATTAGCTGTAAATCTGTGTTGTTCCATTAAAAATGTCCTTTCACAAGTGCTGCAAATCACTGAGGAGTGAGGTGGGAGTGCCCTCTTGTGTTTACAGAGAAACAGTCTTAATGGTCATCCTGTTTGAAATCATAAAGTGGGGAAAATTTATCCACTCAAGCATCCTTCTCCCAGACTGGTTGTGGGTGAGGTGTACACGTCTGATCATCATTGCAAAACCAATTGCTCACGAGTTCAAACAAGGTTTCAGCTTCTTGTCTTGTCATGCAGCATCCTGCAGCACATTTCTCCTTCACCGGTTCTTCTGCTGCAACCTTCAGGAATCCCTGGCTGTGCACAGGCCCACAGCCCTGTCCTACGCAGGGTGTGGAGAAACATGGGCAAGAGCCTCTCTGCATGATGTTCCCTCCCAGGGCCTGCAAGATGAGTCTTGCATTTGTTGAGAAATGTGGATATAAAGTAGGATCAACTTACTGCACCTCCTAGTGTGGTCTGCGGTAACTCAAAGTGGGGAGACAGGAGGAGAGGGATGTATGGAGCTGGATCCATAGGACTTCCAGAAGGAGAGAACATGAGTAATCTCTTAGTCTGTTTCTGTCTACAAACAGTCTGCTGGGCTGGATAATGTTTTCAAACTCTATGACACTCCTAGTACAATATGTATTCATCATGCTAAATCTATTTTGTTTTACACCTTACTTGCATGTAAGAGACAAACCCTACAATCAAGCTGGGCCACAAACTCCCAATGCAGTCCATGGAAACTGCCTCAACACACTAACTAACTACAAGACCTTAAAGAGAAATGAAAGATGTCAATTAACATTTCCTTAACTGGGATCCCCTCCTCTCTTCGTATCTACTTACGCAAGACAAAGTGAATGTTTGAGTAACTTGAGTAAAGAGAAAGAAAAATAAAGAAAGAAAAATGAAAGAAATGTGACAAAGTAGTTGTTTTAAATACTGTGTTGGCCCAGTGAACTTTAATAGTTTCAAGTAGATTGCCTGACACAGGAAAGCTTAAAGCTGCACTGGTGAGCTTCCTTCCTCAATAATACTTAGAAAGTTTCTGTTTTGTTCTTAAACAATAGAGCACCATCATCAGATTTTTTTTCATTCAGGTGATACAATTTATAGCACACTGTAGCAGCTTCTGAAGTTCCTCTTGCTTCAGAGGAGTACAGAATTGCTTCACAGGTCCTATTGAATTCAGCAGAAAGGCTGTATCATGCAGAATCCATGGATGAGTAACATTTGTGTCACCTGGCTCTGTATCCAATGTCAATAAAATGCTGACTGGGGGCTCTTTCCCATATGGGTGCAATGTCAGGAATTGCCAGGTGGGCTAAGTGGGATGCCCACAGCAGTGGGCTGCTTGCTTTGCCCAAGAACAGGTACTGGCGAGACCTTTTCATATCTTGCACAACATCACAGGCTTCCACCTAGGAGCTGCTCCAGATGAGGCTGAGCCAACTGCTCTTCCCTGGAGGCATGCTCTCTGATCTGATCACTAGCCTCTCTGAAAACTTCCCCAGCATTGCTTTTTGAGGAGGAATAGAGAACCTCCACATGTGCATCTCCTAGTCATCCATTCCTGGCTCCCAAGAGGGCCTGGCTCAGGGATTGCAAAGGATGCTGACGGGAGTACACCCTGAGACTCTGGCAGCAACTGGAGATAAAGGAGCACCAGAGGATTCATGTCCGTAATAGGACTACAGCTCACAATTCAGACTTCGCTTTCCCCGCTCTGCAAGGGTCCTGTGTTTAGAAATTGTGAGTGCTCATTACCTCTGGCAGAGGAATTTCTTCATGTCACATGAACTGCATAAAGAAATCTCATCTGCCTATTAGCTGCATATTCTGTAGCCAAGCAGAGCATATTCCTAGTGCTGACAAGGAGTGTCAGCCTTGTCCCATACTTTTCCTACACAGCTTATGTAAAACTGAAGACGAGAAAACAAGATGGCCTTGTCTTACTCTACTGTCTGCTGTTGACCAGGCAGAGAGAGCATGCAACTTCTGAAATGCCCAGGTCTTTCCCCCTGTTGCCCTGTGAGCCTGGGTGAGGTCCTTTGAGTTCTGGTGCGTATCCAAGAGAGTGCAACCAGGTAAAGCAGATTAGAGCATCAGAGGGCCTTCAGCAGGAGGCATCTTGTCTGAACACTTTCATCATAAGAGAAGGACACAGCCTCAGCCGTATCAGGAGGTCAGTTACCAGCTCCAGCCAAGAATATCAGGACGGGGAATGTGTCCTTGTATTCACGGTAAAAATTTGCAATGCTATGAGTTCCCTCCTAGGAAGTTATCAATACATTAGTTCACCTTCTCTACAAGTTTATAAATTATTTACACAGCTTAAATGGTTTATTTGGGTTTTAATTAATATTATCATGGTTATAGGATTAACTATGTTGCCTGCCTCTTTCTGTTCTTTACAAATACAGACTCCCATCTTCAAACACCAAACACATTAATCTGACATATTTCAGGGCAGAGCATCGCAATTGTGTTGCTCATTGGTAGGACCAGCCTTAAAGGTGCTGCTCTGAATATCAACTGTCCCTTTAATTGTATTTAGATAGAGATTATTTCTTCCTTACAGTACAGTAGTAAATATCAGCAAACAGGAGAAGAACAGACTTCTTAAACATCAACTATTGTTTATTTTAATGGTAGAATTCTTGCATTCAGGCATAGCTAAATAGCAAAATAGCATTTTGGATGGATCAAACTGAAGGTTTCACATCATATTTATAGCAGTCTAAGTGTTAGCTGCTGTCAGGGGACATCACCCGGCGCAACTCTTCCTCAGCCCAGGGCTTGTGTTCCCACCATTTCCTTTCTGTTAAATCTAGTGGTTACGTGCTCACAGTGTTAGTCACCTCAGGTGGCTGATTTGCTAGAAAACTAAAGCTAAAAAAAATTACTTTCTATTGCACCAGGTAGTTGCTGTAGCAGCATGTAGTAGCCAGTAGTAGTGACAGGAGAGGAGGAAAGAACGAGGTCACCCCTTTTAGCAGGAGCTGATAAGTTCTACTTAACTGTGAAGTTAAAACATATTTATAGAAAATGCTATTTGATCTCTCCCTGTATGAGAAAAACTGAGCTGCTAAGAGCAAGACACACTCACAAACCAAGTGCAGAGTGCTTGAGATTTTTTTTTCTTGTATAAAGCTTAGTTATTCTTTATCATTAATTTTAGCCATAAATAAACTGATTAGATTATGACAATAAACCCAATGTGTCAGTATAAGCAAGTATTGTACACTTAGATTATCTTTGCAGCAGAAACCCCAAATATCCACCACAGCTGTACGCAACTTCAGAAAGGGGACATATCTAAAAATGAAGATGCTTGTTAAAAATGAAACTAAAAGAAACATCAATATGCATTAAATCCTCACAAGGGGTATGAAGATGAACTGAGAACACTATCTTGAAGTCACAAAATCACCATTCAGGGCTTGTAAAAGGGTAAAAAGAAGATCATAAAAGTACATGTCAGAATAACACTGTTCAGTCTATCAAAACTAATAATATATGCTTTTTCAAATTCATGAGGCACAGGAAGTCTGTTCAGAAAAAATCAGGCCATGCAATTACATTAATTTTTTGTTCTTGTGTTCAGTGTGGAAAATCTGGGGAAATTCCCTGCACTACACCACCTTTGAGGCTTTCACCAGGGAAGTTGCTTCCAAGTTCTTAAAGATGCTGCAGTTTCAACAGGATCAAATGATATTCTGGAGGAACCCAGTGAAACACGTGAACTGCTAATTGTTGTGTGTGAACTCCCCTTTAAATTGTTCTGGTGCTAAAGAAGGGCAAGTAGCAAACAATTATAATGTTTTGAACAGGTTCTAGGGAAATACAGGAAACTTCAGCCCACTAAGCCTCACATCTGTACCAGGAAAATAATTAAAAAATCATTAGTGTGCATCTAGATAAGTATCCTCTGTAAGACAATGGTCAGAACACTTGGTAAACTCATGTCATGCTTGCCATCGTCAAGCATGTGCTAATGTGATCTAATGCACAGATTCCCTAAAGCCTCTTAGCAAATGATTTTAGGCAAACTAAGCAGACATGGGATAAAAGATAAAAGATAGGAAACAGAGGATAGAAGTAAATGGTTCATTTTTAGAGTGGAAGAAAACTACCTCAGAAATCTGCATGGTCTGTACTGATGAACTTACTGAATTGATCTAAAAAAGGTGGCATGCGGAGGGGTAAAAAAATTAGTAATCAGTCATTGCTGACGCAAAAGTAAATGCAGGAGCTTAAAAAAGCTGAGTGAGTATAACAGCAACATGTGAAATTCAACATAGATCAGTAAAAAGCACTGCTCATTGAAGAAAGAAAACACAACAGCAAATGTAAAGTGGTGGGCTCTGACCCTTATTGCTCAGATGTGAGATCCTGCAGTTATGACAAACGGTTCTGAGGAAATGTCAGTTCCATGCACAGCAACAACCAAAAAAAGAAACAAAAGTTTAGGAAGTGCTGAGGAACAAAGAAGAAAATGGAGAATATCATCACACCTCTGCATAAGCCCATAAAGGAACTGTTTCCTGAGTACACTGTATACTCTGTGACTCCCATCTCAAAAAGAAACAAAAAAAGTTCGGAGAAGATCAGTGAGAGTAAGGTCAAAGGTAGGAACTAATCCCCCTGTGAGGAATGATTAAATAAATGAGGTTTTCTCAGCCTGAAGAAGAGATTATGGAGCAGGGGCTCTACAAGTGCAGAGGGATAGATTGCTCACCGCTTCTTCTAAAACTGCAAAGAGCAAACAGACAGCAGATGCAAAGTGAACTACAGGAGGAGCCTTTTACTATAATGCTAATTAAGCTCTGGTATTCCTTGCCCATTGTTGGGAATGCCAAAATTTTATACAGGCTCTGGGGAAGACTGAAAAAATTTATGGGTAGAAAATTAATAGAGAATTGTTAAGTTCTCATGTACAAAAAACCCAGACAAATAATAAAAGAAACCCCAAGCCCACACCTAGGAGGCTTCTGAGTTTTATACTCCCAGAGGCTGGGCAAATATTCAGGGAAGGATCCCTACACACTTGTTCTATCCCAACTCCCCTCCCTAGGCATTTACTTCTGGCTACAGTTGGAAGCAGGATACTAGTGGGAGGTGGGGGTGGTAGACCTCTGCTCTGACCCCATACAACTATTCTAAAGTTTTTATGATCTCATTTCTTATTATAAAAATTAAAAAAAATAAGAGTACTAATATTTCTGTGACACTAAAGTGAACTGAAAAGTCAACGAGAGAGAACTGAGAAGTTCAAATTAAAAATTCTGGTAAGACATCAAATCCAGGATCAAATTCATAAGCTAAATGAAATTGCTTTATGATGCATAATGTGAAATATAGCAAAGTCAGCCCAGGATTTTACAATTAGTACTATCTGTTCTGAGAAGGAAGAAATTAAAGCTGTATACAATAGAATTCCTGCTGGGGAGGTGAGAGGGAAAGGGAACTCAGCATCTCAAAGGATGCACTGGTAACAACCCCAAACCAAACCAAGAGATGTAAACCATCAAATCTGCAATGCTATTGGAGAAATTCCAGGAAGCCAAATTTAAAATAGGAACAGAGGGGAAGTGGCAGGGGGGAGACAGAAGTAAAGAGAAAGAACAAGAGAAGAAAGAAATAATTTAAAACAAGAAAAAGAACTTGTAACAAGTTGCCTGGAACTGAAAAGCCCTGGAGGGTAATCACACCACCAGCCTTTCAGGCCAGCATATATTTCTGTAGGTCTCAACAGAGTCAATCCACTACACCCCCATGATCTCACAACCAGCACTCCCTTCCGACAGTGCTGACACTGTGCATGAATGCGCAGCTGTGTAGTGAACTAAATTCAGAAGCGACTCATCTATAAACTAACACTTTATGGCAAGCAGGCTTATGGTTCATACTAGCCTTAGGATCTCTCTGGGGAGTGGCATTTGATGATCAGGTCTTGCTCTATATCTTACACCCTCATCCAGACACTTGGGATATAGGTTAAAAATGTGGAAGCCTGAAGAAGGGGAAAGAAAGGCAAAAGAAGGAACCTTACTTTGAAATACGATCTGTAATTGTGGTGTACACTTTCATTTTGGTTTGGATAATTATTTTCAGCCTTGTAGTTGTAATTGTTGCCTGCCTGCAATGAAGATGTGCTTCACTTGACCTACAGATTTCTCCAGTGCTAGCAGACTTGGGTGATGCTGAGAAATATGAGGCACATTTCTTTGGGTATAAAAAGTTTACATACAACGTGCACTCAGGTACTGCTAGTAAATCTGTACCCTACACTCTAATAGAGAGATGAAGAGTTTCCTCTGTTAAATTACAAAAGCCAGTCTGTGGTAGCACTGCAAGGCGTGAGGCTCCCCACAGCGACTGCACAGCTGTGTTTTGTCTGTAAAGCTCACAGCACAGAGCAGTATCTTGCAGCTCTGGACAGATCTGAGTCACCTCATTATTTATAGGCTTCTTATTATCACATACAAACCAAAATAATACTTATTCATGCTTTATGTAATGTACTTTGGGTTTAAATTATGAGTCCCTCTGGTTTCCCCCCCCAAAAAAAAATTCCATTCTTTGACAGAATTACATGCCGTAAAAGCCCTCCACAGGTGCTGTTGAAAACATGGGATTATTTAGCACTTCTAGGGGCTTTAGCTTTAGGGGCTGTTGTCTTTCTCTAGGGCTGATCAAGTAGTGATTAATTTCTGTGATTACTTTGCTTCTCTTTAACTCTAGTGTCACTAAGGAAGTGACAGGTCAACATTTTCAGTGCCCTGTGGCAAACATCAGTTTTGAGGCTTTTTGAATAGGTCAGATGAATAGATAAACAACAGCATAAACTGCTTGTCTGTGCCCAAGTTTGGCTGCTGAGCACTGCCTGAAGCACTAGCTACTCTTCCCAGGTGCTCACAGATTATCGCTCTTTACTGCAGAAACAGCAGCTGAAACGTGCTGGTGGGAGGCACTCAGAGCAAGAGGCAGCATTGTAGACCTTTTTCCTCATGCCTCTACAGCAGAAAATGCAGTGGGCTGGTTGCACCTTGCAGTCAAGAGGAGGATCTCAGATAGGTAAAACAGGTTGTGGAAGAAGAAAAGCAGAGAGAAAATGAGTGTCCTCCCCTGCCATGGGCTGCAGAATAAAACCTGTTTAAAATTTGTCAACTCTTTAGTTTTTCTGGTAGTATTATTCTCAATAATTTTAGGAATAAAATTGCCAGATATTTTAGCACTTTAGACTCACAACTCGCTTTTCCCTTATGTGTTCCCAGAAGTTAAACCCTCCTATTAAGAGCCCACCTGGTGGAACATGGTTTTTTCGTCATATTGTTAATAACTTCTCAAAACACCGAGCAGTTTTTTGAGCTTTTCTTCACCCTTCCTTGTTTTTCCTCAACTAAGTTGATTGATACCTCTCAATAATCAAGCATCCAAAAGAAATATTTATAAACAATTAGTGAGAACCCCCATAAATTAGATTTTGGGATGTGGTTTCCCATCAGTTTAATCATCATCTAGGCTGTAGTGCTCCTGCTATCCCCACTGTAGCCCAGGTACCTGCTCCCACTTCTTTCACTAGCACTTCCACAGCAGTACAAGAGGTAGATTCATCTGGAGAATAAATCACTTTCTGACTGAGTTGCAACCGTACAACTTCCAGTGGCTAAAGTTGAGGTGGCATAGAGGGAATCATAACATGGTTTGGGTTGGAAGGGATCTTAAAGATCATGTAGCTCCAATCTCCCTGACATGGGCAGGGGCACCTTCCACTAGACCAGGTTGTTCAAAGCCTCATCCAACTTGACCTTGAACACTGCCAGGGATGGGGCATCCACAACTTTTTTGAGCAACCTGTTCCAGTGCCTCACCATCCTCACACGGCCCCTGGAGGTATTAAAAAAGACCGGACGTGGCACTCAGTGCCACGGTCTACTTGACAAGCTGGTGTTAGGTCATAGGTGGGACTCGATGATCTCAGAGGTCTTTTCCAACCTTAATGACGCTGTGATTCTCTGAGAAACATATGTTTTAAGTTTGAGAGGTGGATCTGCATCAGGTTGGTTCCTGCCCTCACTTTAAAAACTCACATAGAACCGCTCTGCGTTTTACGCAGAAAACCTGCAACGCAAAACGTACGAACACCACCGGGATCGACAGCCGGGCTCGAGTGCCCCTTTCTCCTCTCCCCTCGGGGAACACGCCGTGCCCCGAGAGGCGGGAGCGCAGCGCGCGCCACTACCGCGCCGTCCGCACGATCCGGGCAGTGAGGGACCACCCCGCCCCTCCCCGCGAGCAAAGTGCGACCCCGAGTCTCCGCCCCTCGGCTCGTAAGCGATGGGGCGTGGCTGGCCTCGTTCCCACCCCGCGACGTATATATAAGGCTGGCGAGGGCGGTGCCATCTCCTTTTTCCCTGCGGAGCTTCTGGTGTGGAGTAACGCGGTAAGGCGCTCAGGACTGCGGATGTGCTGCAGCCCCAGCGCGACTGGGGGTGCGCCGCGGCTTTTTCCCTGCGCTTGGCCGTTCGGGAGGGTCGCCCGCGGCGCCGCTCGCGTAGTACTCGAGGATGGAGCTAGCGGGTGAGGCTCGGAGCCGTGGGTAGGGCTGGCCATAGTCCCGCCGCAGGGCCGCGGCCGCCCGTGCACGGCGCCCCGCGGGCAGCCTCGCCGGTGCGAAGGGACGCAGGGGTGGACTACGTGTCCCAGCACGCCCCGCGGGTGGCTCCCCGCAGGAAGCGCCGTCCCGCGACGCAGTGCGCGCTGGGAACGGTAGTCGCGGCGGGGACCCGCCTGGCGCTGCTGGGCCCGCGCCATTTTGCTCTTCCGGTACGGCAGGAAGCGGTGCTCTCAGCCACCGGGCGGGGCACTCTCCGCCCTTTTGGGAACCTTCTAAAATGTTGGCTAGTGCAGAGAAATGAAATAAAGCATGCCAATGAGAATGAGGTTGGTGTTCGTTCCAGTAAAAGGTTCGGTCTCCTCGAACGAGGCAGAGCCGCCTTGTTCCTGGGGCACAGGGTTAGTGCGCGTGTTTGTGTTGTCTGTACATGTTTTGAAGGGCTCAACCATCAGCATCGTGGAATTGTCCTACTGCACAAGACTTCTAAAAATACTGTGAAATCCACGTATCATGCCAAGGGGAAAAAAACCCCATAACCTTTACTTGAATTTTAATGTAAATCATTGAATTAACGTTTAAACTAATGATGTTTCCTTTGTTTTTTTAGACAATGACTCAGCAGAATAAATGGAAATGTATTAGAAAACAGAAAAAAACCCCACACCACCTCCCCAAAAAGCTTCCTGTGGCCTTAAGAAGCCTTTTTTCCCCCTCTTGCAGTGCTGATCTCACTGAGCTGTAGTACTTCTGGAAGCACGGGAAATACAATTAAAAAAACCAACAATGATTCTAGGCTCTTATCTGCAAGTAAAGATGAGGATATGGTTGGATTCATGTAGGAAGTTGTCGGGTGCATTCATTCAGTGTTGAATTAGTTTATCTAATGATAGCCTGAGTCACATGAGATTACTGAACAGTAAAATTTTTGAATCTTTACAAACCAGTAATAACCCTGACACTCAATAACTGAAGTTTTAAGTAAAAATGTTTATTACATGCACTATGTGGAAGCTTAACTCAAGGTTTTCCGTAGCTTAAATTGTTTTTGTTAACTGAAGCAAAATGTGTGATGAGTTATCTTTCAATCATTGCTGCATTTATTTGATCTGTGTAGTGCAGAGCGAGAAACATTTTTATGGGAACGTGCTTATTTTGAGTATTGTATATGGTAAAACTTACTTCGTCATGCATTTCTTCTGCTGGTTGAGTTGGTGGATTTTGACACTCCCTGCTTGAAACAATTTTTTTAAACCAGTGGAAATCAGTTCTTCTACTTAAAGTACTGAAACCTTGGAATGATGAATTTTCATTGAAAATGCTTTACAATGAAGTTTAACAGCAGGTACATGCAGTTATTTCTACAATGCTTTTAATATGAGATTGAAAGGTGATATAACTCACAACTCCTTTGTTGCTTAAAACTGCATTTCTTGCTGCTTTTCTTCAGCGAGCTTGTTGGGTAGAGGTTGTTGACAATTGTCTCATGTGTGACTTACTGGCCTGGTAATATGAATCTGCTGATTTCAAGTTATAAGTTTGTTCTCTCTTTGTTTTTAGGTATGATGGAGAGGAAGTTTTCTGTTGTGTCCAGTACATTATGCATTAAGGTAACAGTTCTGGAATTTTTATTATTGTTGCTCTAGAAGTAATACTGCATTTCTGTTATTGACCAAGTTAATAAATGCTTCCATTTCTTAATTGGTTTCCATATTTTTGTCTGTCAAAAGTATGGGGAGTTTTAAGTGTCGTAGGGTTGTCATTTTTGTATGGCTACTAAGGGAGACAAAAAGGAAAACCAGTACATTGCATTTTCATAGCTGCCATCAAACTGATAAGTAATTATTTGATAATTTTAAGGTTTGGTGCTCTTTGCTGAGTTAAAGTCAGCCCATAGGTCAGTTCTTAGTTGCATTTCTTTTGATGTGGCATTTATATTAACATGAAGACCCAGGTCACAAATCACTTGGTTAGCTTGTGCTAAATTATACTGATTGTGGAGGTGGTGTGAATTAGCTGTCTGCCTTGGATGTGTATTTGAGTTAATATACGTACATGACCATATTTAAGTGTAATTACTGAGGTAATGATCCTGCAAACTAACAGACAAGCAGTATTGCCTTGTGAATAAATGCATGGCCATTCAAATATTTTTTAATGAAAAGCTTGAATGTCTTGGGTCTTCAGCCATTGTCCTGGTTGCAAAAGAGTTCCAAACCAATTCAGGGTAGCTTTTTTTTAGTACATAGAAAATTTCAGCTTGTCAGGTGTTAAAGACTGTTCCAGAAGAATATTGAATTTATGAAAAAGTCAATTTTTAGTGCTTGGTGATTGTTTCTGACATAGTAACATGATAGATGATGCTAGACCGTAGTAAGAGATGTTTTCTAATTTAAAAGATAATTTTTGTTTATTTTTAATTTTAGCACTTCATGGAAGCGCTGTCACATGTAGAAGAGTACTTGGTACACACAAGTGGATTTTCCTGAAAGCTATGTATGTTTTGAATGATTAGTAGAGATAAATTAATGATAAGTGGATTAGTGTAATATGTGCATGATCAAATTAGTAGCTGCCAAATTATTAGCTTTAAAATAATCATTAAGTCGTTGACTTTAAAATAATCATAAAAGATATCATTATATTTTAGGCATGTTTGACATGATTTAAAACTGTGTAGGCTGGAGGAATTTGAAAGTTTTTGTGTCAAAAGAGCTGGTAAAATGCCTATCTGAAGTGTTCATACTAAATCTGAGATATTACCTCTATGGCTTTTAATTGTGAATTTGCACTTTATTGGGCGATTAGTATAAGAAAGTGTTCAGGCAAAGAAAATAAGGGAGCAGCTAGAGACTTGTTAATGTAAATATGCAAATGTTGCAATTTTTTAATAATGTGTATTTGTTATTTAAAAGTATAGTTGGTATTTTCACCTTTTTGAAAGAAAAAATCTATATTCCATTTAGTTTGACTCAAATGCTTACAACCAGTTGTTACAAAAGTAAAATTCAGTTGTTCTTGCTTGTGTTATAGTATGTATGAAGGTGTTGTAATTTATTATTTTACTCAAATTTCTAGAGTGCTTGAACAGTTATTGGTAATTGGAATGTGAGGCATCCTGAAGATTTCCTGGCAACACGAATCATAACAGGTAGAGGTAGTATTTATTGATGCAGTAGTGGAAATTTTTGGTTTAAAGTAATGCACTCCCTTTTCAGGACATTGCATGTGAAAGACATAAAGCTTATTTTTTGGAATATATGAGTGTATGAGTGGTGTTATAGTTCCCAGTCATTGGTATTTAAGTTGTGTATAGTGATAAAACTGCCAAACCTGATACATTGCTGAGAAACTTCGTATGGATCTGGCTCCTGGGATGAAAGCACTTAATCTTTCAGTCACTATCCCAGTTGGTGTTACTTTTACTGCTGCCCCTGTGCACAAGCCAGGTACCAGCGTGCACCAGGTTGTGAATAAGAATGTTGGAGCATTATTTAAACCCATCTCAGGTCCGTGTTGACGTGAATATGTACTGTTTCAAATGCTTGCGTCTTTAAAGAGCACAGGAAGGGGGAAGTGTTGGACCCCTGTAATTGGAGGTATCCTGCCTTATAGTGGGTAAATAACAAGCATTAGCCAGGTATGGTAAGTAACTGTTGCTGGTGTTTGAAAGCTAGTGATCATGTTCACACTTTGACCCTCTTAGGACTGTTTATTTAGGGCTCACTCAAATGTGAGCGGTTAGGAAAAGCAACTCTATTGCACTGGTGTTTGAGTATATTCACAGGTTGGTTTTAGTTAGAAAGTTAGTGTAAGAACTTCTGACTTTCCTGTCTTACTACACATCTGCAACTTTATTCCACTTGTTATTCAAGAAAGGTACCTTTAAATACCTTGCTAACTACCAGCACTTTCTTTTGAAGAACAGGTTTTGTATGAGTGAAACTTCTTGTGCAGCACTGCTGCCTATAAAATGCAGTATTGTTTAGACAGGCACTATTGCAAGTAGGAAGTGGAGTGACTTACATGACTGATGTAGAGAAAAGTTGGACGTAGCAAACCTTGCTAGTGTCACTAACTCTATTTTATGTCTTTGCCGAGATGCTTGCATGCTGCTTCTCAATTAAAGGTATGAATACCAGTAAATGTCAAAGCTTCCTAACCAAGTAAAGCTTAAAACCATTGGTATGTCTGATCAGTGAAGAACCTATCCCAAACCACATGTGAATCTGGCTTCTGAGTTTAGACTAACACCAGAACAGATGAAGCATTTGAAGGTGATCGATTTCATAGTCTGTACGTACCTTGAAACTCAGTAAAACTGGTTTGAGTAATGGTAACCTTTTAAAATACTGTTTTATAAAACTACATTATTATCAACCCCATTTAAAAGAAGTAGGTTACATGTAAATTGTTGTATTAGAAATAGCATATTTGAAGTCGAGTGTTCTAATTAGTTTCTCAGGACTTAGAGTATTGATACTAATCCAACACATTGGATAATGCAGTTTGGTCTATATGAGAGGCTAAATAGGTGGCAAGTTGTAATTCTGGGTGATGGAAGAAAACTTTCCTGAACTAATAAACTTTTTTTTTTTAACAGGAAAATGGGCCAAAATGTAGGAACTTACTTACAGAAGCTTTTAGCTTATTCAGGTATGTAACTAAAAAGCTTCTAAATATTTTCTCATTTTAAGTAACTGTGCTTACAGGTCAAATTTTTTTGTATTATGACAGTTATTAATATACTTCATTGATTAATATGTTAAGTCATAGTTGGCATTTAAATATACTTGTTCCCCAAAGCACAATGTGTGCTGATAGCTGTGCCTAAGCTTGGTTAGCTTTCAAACCTATGTGCTTTATTACTGAAATACAACAGAGGACTTGAGATTGCAATACAAAAATTAAACAGTCTATAAACTATAGAAAACAGTAATGTTTCCTACTATATTTGTTTTCAGTATTGCCTTTGTCTCATCTGTGATGATCCTATCCCGAACCTGAATTCACTGTTGAAAAACTTAATACGGATCCGGAATCTGAGATGAGACCAAATTATTTGATTTAAACTTCCGGAAAAGTATTATACTGTCTTTGGTTTTAGTTTTGGGGTTTTTTTACAGAAATAGTAACAATTTATACAAAGTGCTGTGTGCTTATGTGCAAATTGAAATTTCACTCTTGCTTTCTGTTTGCAGTGATGAGCTGGACACTTTGTCAGAGCTGTCTGACAAATGTGGATGATCAGTAACCAGGAAGAAGTTACACCTGAAAAGTTTTTGTGGCTTGGAGTGGGATGCTGTGCTTTTACAACCTGCTGAAACAGCTGCTGCAACTTTTTTTAGTAGATGCTGTTTTCAGAAACTGCATGTAGACCAAAATCACTGTCTGCATATCTAAAATAGTACCTTACTAAAATATTGAGCTGCCCTCTCTAGGAAGGATAGCAGCAAAATTAGCGAAATGAATGTTGAGAATTAATACATGGAAAACCCCCTGAGCAGTTACCCTTTTAAAATACTGTATTGGTTACACATTCTTCTGATACTGAAAATCTGCAATAACTCAGGACAACAAAGCTCACATGCAGGCCCTGTAAAGACAAGGGAGAGCAAAATGAGTACACAAGTGCAAACCAAGGAGTCTGTGTTTTGAGGGTGATGTCATCCAGGAAATGGGAAGTAATAGTGTTACAGAAGCATAAACCTGAAACACTTGTAAGAAAGAAAAATATAATGTCTGCAGATCTCATCACAGTTTGTATCAGTTGAGGAACCAAGGAGTTGGGTTTTTATTGACTGCCACTTAAGCATGGAGAGACTAGTACCGCAACAGTGGAACTGCTCCTTGAGGAACACACTGGCAATATTAGCTGCTTGCTGTGTGGGGAAAAGAGGTCAGTGGTGGGAAAACAGACCACATAGACTAGAACTTGTGCTTTAGACAGTCACTTGAAAAGTACCAGTGCTGTATCACAGTAGCAGCATATTTGCTGTATTTGTCAAATTGTCACTCTTCCACAGAGGAATGAAGGCTCATAAATTGGTCACCAAGTAAATTGGATTTTCAAGACAACTCTATATAAGACTCCATCTGCCTTAAAATGTCAAGCCCAATTGTCAGAAATGCTTTATGAAGGAAGAAACATGAGAATGGCATAACTAACAATTAAAAGAGCTACAGTTACTGAATCATTTTGAAATGCACCAAAATATATAAAAACAACCCTAAAGTCTGCAGCCAAAAATAACAGCATTGGGTGCTAGCAGCTCTCTAGAGAACTGGAGAAATTCCTATAACTCAAGGAGTGTGCCTGTGATAAGTGACAAATACCATGTAAAGCCCAATTTTCTGCCTAAGTGGTATGAAGTGCAAGACACTTCCAGGAACAGCACATGAACTATTGAAATTAAAAATAAGTATCCCATAGATTACTAAAATGTATGCTAAGGAACTGACAAAATTCCAGGTGTGTATTGGCTCACTGAGCGTCTCCTATGGTTTGTTATTGTTAATAAGCAGTGGCTAGCTGCTTTTCAGCAAACAGCTGTAAATCAGTCTCTTGAATGTTGGAATCTTCAGAAATTTACTACAGAGCAGCTTTCCCTTCACCTCTTTCAACAGGCTTTATTTCTGTGTTTCTCAGAATGGTAGGTATTTCCATGTGCCATGTTTGTACATGCTTTTGAATAAAGATGATGTGAAAAACTTGCCTGTTGCCCATCAGGTGTGTATCACACCACGGTGTTCCCTGACTGCTTGTCGTTTGCAAGAGCTACGAAGGCAATGTAGCCTTGTGCTGCCTTTTGCAGCATGTACTGGACACATGATGTTCCACATAGTGCTTAAATGATGCCAGGACAACAAACTTGGTAATCACATACTTCGAAATTGGGAAGGGACTGGTCTCCATCTGCCCACTGCAGTTCTATGAAAAGTCTGGGTGCTGTTGGCAGCATCTAGTGAAGCTGCTTGGATGATAAGTCTGAAAGTTGCTAGTCTGAGCTAGGTCTGTCTCTTAGGTTGAAAAGATGCAAAGGGCAGGGATGCTTAATACAACAGCAATGTTTGGTAAGTATTTTGTTAAATACTCAAAAGGATATGTGTGACTTCATTGTGGGGTCAGAAGAGTGTGGTATGTGTTTTGGACTGTAAAGGTACCGTCTTTTTATCCTTTGGGCGGATAATAGAAAATGTGAAAGCTCTTAAGGAGATAATGCCATGTGTATATCCAGTAAAATCGGTGAGGGTTCGTCTTGTGATGTTGGGGATGAAATAAAGTTTCAGGATTGTGGGTGGTACTTCAGGTACCCAAAGTGCATTCACTGGAGATGGTCTTGGATGTAGGATTGGCAGCATTAAAAAAAGGGGGTTACTGTGCATTTCTGTGGTGAAGCCCTGTGAAGAAGCATTGTTATAATCATGAAAAAGATATGCCTCACTTATCAGAAAAAGGTAGATGTGGCAAGTGATGAGGCATATTGGATACTGAGCTGCAAAACTCTATGAATGTTCCTGTATGGCCACAGAAAATGGGTCATGGATGAAAAATGTGTATTAGTATAGAAAGCGGCAAGTAGCTTTTTTGCTTTGTGGGAGGGAGATAGGTTTGTAAACCACTTGTGGATTTAGTTCTGGTATGGTTTTTGGAGTGATGTTTTATACAAGTGATTCAGGTGGGGAGTAATTGTGAAGGGTTACTCGGTGATACATTTGGAACACGTGGCATGAGATTTCTCTGCAAAAGCACTTAATTAAACTTCAGTTTTACAAAACTGTTAGATTTAATGCTTTAACTGGAGATTTGTGCAGTAAAGAGCATGAAAGCAGTTTGCTTTTTTGTGTTTTAGTCTGGTGAAATCTTGCACTAACCATCATTAGTGTTGAGCTTAGAAGTGTCACATGGCTGTTGGGCTGTGGTCCAAGAAAGCAATGGTTAGACAAACTTTGTTCTGGAATGTTGCCATGTATCCCTCTTAGTAAAAGGGTAAAAAAGCAGTCTTAATTGAGTGGTGGGCTTAAAAGCAAAAGGAGTACCTTGAAACTGCAAGGAAGATAGAAGAGTAGACTGCATAAATGCTTTGCTACTGTTTAGGTCTTCGTTAAGGTGGGAAGTTTTGTCTTGTTGAGGAACTCGTCTTGCTGGTGAAGGCTGTGGATCTATAAACAAGAGTTGCAAGTGAATCAAACTAACCTAGCAGTGGTTATCTTCCCACAGCACCTGCACTGCTATGTGAGTGCCAGTGCTGGTGTGATGCCTGCTTGAAATACCAGATCCTGGTGAACTGGAATTTCAGTGTAAGCTGTGCTGTCAGGCTGCCATCCTGCAGAGAAGTGTGTGGCTGTGGCTGCAGCCATATTGTGTGCTGGTGTTGGAGTTGCCATCTGGAGCAGACAAGATCTTAATTGTATAAGTTTGCCATATAAAGTTTGAGTATGTGTTTTGCAGTTAAAAATCAGCACTGAAATTAAATATCAATTGGTAGACAAAGATGCTCCTTAAGACATTTAAGCATGGACACAGTAGAGTGAGCAAGTGTTTGTTTGACTTTGCCCATGGAAAGGTATTTCAATTGAAGGATGATTAGCTCTGACTTTAGTAGTTTTTCTGCACGCCCCCTCCCACAGTTCAGAGGACAAAGTTTGAGTTATAATCCAAAGTACGAATGAATTTACAGATAAATGGTGATTTCAGGTGAGTGGAGTACAGATGGGGCCTTTGTATGCTACGTAAATGCATGTGTCTGATGATTTGCATTCTCTGCTTTTAGGTGTTACAACCAGTGTTACAAGCATTTTTGCTTGTCTGCCATTGTCTGTTTCCCTTGGAGGATATAAATGGGGAAAGTAAAATTACAATGATGAATTCCATTTTCTTTTGAACATCATGTGGATTTTTAGTTGATAGTCCAGTTGAGCTATCAGGGCTATGAAGACAGTACTTCTCTGCCATTGTCTCAAACTTCCTGTAAGCTCCAGAGGACAAAGTGGTGTTTGATGCTCAGAAGAATGGCTGTATTGAGTAGGACAAAGTCTGCCTCGTTCAGTATTCTATCTGAGGATGACCATATAAGGAACAAGAGAAGTATAGAGAGCCTTTCCAGCAGTTTTCTTGGGAATTTCCTGAGGAGATTTTGATTTGTATTTGAATACTACTTGGCAATTATGACCTATGTCCATTTAAAAAAGATTTGAAACATGAATGATACGTGGGCTGTAAAATAGATGAAGTAGTGGGTATGTTAGTAATTGTAGGGAGGATGAGATTGGGAGAAGGCTGAAGTAAAAGTTTTTTTTTTTTCCTCTTTGAAGCTGATGTCCCTTTCAATTCTCACATTAATAGAAACAGTGGTAAGTGGAGTTCAGCAAAGGCCCCAGTGCTAAGCCAGCTTTGCTGTTTAACTGAGGTATGTTGGAGGTGAAAATCTGAAGTACTGATGTGTGCTCATACCATCAGTACCCCGAGCTACACTTCGTATTTCAGGCTTCTCACCAGAGCAGTAATAGCTGGTTTTTTTCCCCTGAGATTGGAGTTCTCCACAGCTGAAGGAGCACTCTTCCAGCAACAGTGGTACTAGTTTTATAGTTCCAGGTGAAGAATGATTCAAATCTGTCCTAAAATGAGGTTCAGTCATTTTTTTTATTTATATGGAAAGGTGGAAAGAGATGAATGGACTGAAATAAATCAAATGCTTAGTCCTTACTTTGAAATTGGTAACTTGATTGAAAAGGTATTTTTAAACTGGCTTAAGATCATTAAAGCTGTGTACTTCATCTTACCCTGACAAAATAGGAAATAATTTGCCCTAGTCTTAGCTTGTTTTTTTTCTATCAGAGTGAGGAATGTTGCAGATACTAGAGTCCAGAAAAAAACATTAGACTTAAACTCTTTTGTGTCTGTTGTGTTTTAACCCCAGTTGGTAACTAAGTACCACATGGCTGCTTGCTCACCTCTGCCCTGGTAAGATGGAGAGGAGAACAGGAAAAAAGGTAAAAGCCATGGGTTGAAATAAGAGAATTGAAATGAGATACAGTAATTGTAACATTAAGGGAGACAACAAAGAGAAACCCCAAGACAGACAAATGATGCATAATACAATTGTTCACCACCTGCTGACTGATGCCTAGATTGAGAAATGATCCGTGACTTCTGGCCAGCTTTCCCCAGTTTATATACTGGGCATGATGTGCTATGGTATGGAATATCGCTTTGGCCAGATTGGATCAGCAGCCGTCCTAACCCTGCTTCCGGCTTCTTGTGCCCCTCCTCACTGGTAGAGCCTGAGACACTAAGAAATCCCTGACTTTTGGTTATTGTTAAGTAGTGCTTACCCCAACATCAGTGTTATCAACACTGTTCTCATACTGAATCTAAACCACATCACTGAATCAGCTATTAAGAAGAAAACTATCCCAGCCAAAACCAGGACACGAGAGCTACTAGAAGTGTTTTGGTTAATTTGTATGCGGTGTCAGTAAACGAGTTCACAGGTTTATCAGCCAGTTATTTAACTAGTCATAAACTGAGAAAAGATTTTTTTTTAAAAATTGACCCTGATAGATTCAAGTTATCAAAATGAAACTTTCCTGTAACTGTTCTTACTTGCTGCTACCTTTTAGATCCAAACTTTGAAAAAAAACAACTGTATGTTCTTACAGGATCAAGGAGACACTTAACTTTATTTTCTGAAAGCAGATCGAAAGCCTAATGCTCCTCAACTATTCTCTACAGATCAGAGAATAGCAATTTATTATTTTCTAGTGC
Source organism: Neopelma chrysocephalum (assembly GCF_003984885.1). Lineage (NCBI taxonomy): Eukaryota > Metazoa > Chordata > Aves > Passeriformes > Pipridae > Neopelma > Neopelma chrysocephalum. Next base: position 7,044,641 of record NW_020897692.1, read on the forward strand.
CTAGTTGCTAGGTAAAATTAAAACTTTGCTTCCCTAAAGAACTAAACTATTGCTTCTAGCAGCACAATACAACTGCATTAGTTGCACCATATTAAATTACAAATTTGTTCAGATTTGAGCACAGGTTCTGTTGCCTGCATTGCCCCATGCAAAGCAATGAAGGGATACCTGGTTACTGCTGCACAAGCTGGAAAGGATAAACTTATACACGTGCCGAAGCTCTGTGTTAGGTTAAGATCAGTGTCTCTGAAGGCCCATGTGGAAGTACAGATTAGACCTTCCAAAAGAAGATTATTGAAAAGTAGCAAGCACAGCCTGAGGTACCAATATAGTAAGAGTTCCTCATCCTTCTACTCTGGTCTGAAGTTTGTACTGTAAATGAGAATTCCCTTAGGGCAGCATTCTCCAGGTATTTTTAAAAAATAAAATTTAAAAAACAGTTGTATACAAAAGGTGGTATTGTCTGCTCTTGGGATCTGCAGAAATGCTGCATTTTTGTAGTCACTTCTGCCTTGTACCTGGCAAGGACTGTAAATGTGTGTGTGTGGAGGGGGGCAAGATTGCTCTATTCTTACAAGGACCTTGAAGGACACAAGGTTATTTGGGCTCATCCATGCTTGGAAGGATTTTTAGGTTGTTTGGTTACATGTTAAGTAGCCTGGAACACTTGACCTGAAAGCTGTGTATTGCAACTGCTGCATCAGGCACTTTCCTGAGTAATCAACCATGTTATTAGTAGTGAACTAAATAGGCCTGGGACATGAGCCCAATCCCTGGCAATTGATCATCCATGCCATTAAGGGTTAATATTCTGACAGCTAAAGCCTGGGCAGCAGGCACATTCTCACATGTAATATTTGGGTCATGGTTTAGAGGTTAAGGTGAGTGAGAGCTTAGCTGGGGGAATACAGGCTGTGCTTTCCACATTTGCCTTACAGCTGGAGAACAGCTCATGATCTGTCCCATCTGCTGTATGGCTGAGGCCATTGTGTCTGTGGTGTGCTGTGCTCTCCTCTCCTGGGAAAGATGCCCAGAGCGGGAGAATATTCTGTGACCTACTGACTTTCTGTCTGCCTTTGGAGATGGGCTTAATGCAATAAGTAACTTACATGGGGTTAAGTAGCTCCCAAGGGTCCCTTTCCTTGTTCCACCCTTCAGCTGGCCTTTATAAGTGTGCAGAGTACTGGAATCTTGATGGCTGCTAGGCAGTTCAAGGATGTAAGGGCAGGGCTGGATAGGTGTCTGGGGTGAAGAAAGGTCTAAATACAGCAGTAAGTTCTCTTGACACTTTCATTTGTGGCTGTGCTCGGCGAGTTGCAGCTTCAGCACTTGGCTACCTCGCGCTGCGCAAGTGGACAGGATAGCACTACTGTCCTGAGGTGACTTTGGGACATTTTAAAGGTGGATACTGATGAGGAATACTCTCTGCAGCTCTCTTGCATGAGTTCTTCTCAGAAGCAGAGTGCATGAGGACATGAAGGAAACTTCCTTCTCCAGCCTTTCTATGCTAATTTGATGAAAATGGGGCTGCATGTGTGATAACTGTCTTGTCACTTTGCTGAATATCTTGTCTCCTTTTTTTTTCATGGAGCTTTGCCAGACACTGACCTAATGGCAGCATTCCTCTAAGAGCTTTAAAGCATCAGATGCTTAGGGTAACAGGATGGAAAAGGCAGCAGTTGTTCCTTGTACCCAAGAGTAATAGCAATAGTAAAGCAGTATTTTGTCAGATTGGGAAGCCTCTTCCAATAGTTTCCTCACCCTTGATAAGATTGTGAACTATTTGTATAGGAAGCCTGTGGTTTATAGGTCTATAGTGAGATGAGGAATATATGATCAGAGGGAATCTATAGGAAGAGGAGCATTTGCATGTATACTTCTGCAGGAAGTGGGAAGGGTTTGGCATGAAAGGAACAAATTAGTGATTGCATGTTCTGCTTGCTGAAATAACAGGGTATTTGTACCATCAGACTGAGGAGTTAAGACCAATATTTGGTCTCCAGTAGTGGGTATTGGCTAATGGAAAAATGCAAAAATAGGGCAAGCATAGATATGATAGTATGTTCTGGAATGCTCCCCAAGCCTTCACTAATTTTTATTGTAAAATTTAAATTGGGGTGATATCTCTATCTCTGCATTTAATAAATTTAGATGGGGATTTCTTGCATTAATTACTTGGGGTGTGTGTATGGAAATACCTACAGCTTCATCTGACAATGAATTCCCCAATTTAGTCGCATGTGTGTAAAAGTAGCTCTTTTTTGCTTGGCTATCTGCCTGTTTGATTTGGCACTTCCTAGTTCTTCTGCTGGAAGAAAGAGTAAGCAGTTATTCTCTAGGTTTTCCCCATGGCACTTCTGACTTGTACACCAGTATTAGGTTTCCTTATTTGTCTCTTGTCCATATTGAAGGTATAGATTCTGATTAATTCTTGGCACTGCTTTTTTGCCAGTAAGCATAGGGCATTTGTAGTTCTTTGTTACAAGGCTGGGCCTGTTTTCTGAGTGATAATAGTCCGTTTGGGATGGCTTTGAGTTGGCATTTCCACACACACATAAAGTGACTTAACTGTTTTCTGTGCATGCAAAAATATTGCTCTCCTCCTCCACTCCTCTTTCAATACTTACACGTTAACTTACAGTGTACTGCAAAATACATTGAATTCTACAATGATTGGTCTGAACTCCTGGCTGATAAACAACTGAGTTAAAATCCTCTAACTTAAATTGGAAAAAAACTAAAGGTATTATTGGAATCTGAACTAAACTACATTCTACTACTTCTGTTGAGCCTTTCTCTTACAATGTCAGCTCTAGAGTGTTTAATTTGAGGGTAGATGTACCTGTGTGTAGGGGGGTGACGGTTAGTGGGAAGAGGAAAAAGCAGTGATTGGTATTGGAAAAGACTCAAAACGTAGATATCTTGCAGAAATAAGCAGTTCAATACTTTTTTTTCACTGATGCTGTTGTTATAGCACAACAGCTACATACAAAAGCTGTAAAGCTTTTGTATAAAGCAAAAGAGAGAAAAGCAGTTCAGAATGAATTTAAGACCTTCAGTCTATACACAGAATTAAACACCAAAATAATTTCTGGGAGAGCCCCATCCCTCCTCACTGCCAGGCTTGTTCTCTGCCTGCAACTATCTGGGCACATATTTAGCAGAATGCAGGTGATGCCAATCTCAAAAGCCCTGAGATGTATCATGTCAAGTCTGTAGGAGCAGATTCCTCATCCATCTTGCAGAACTAGAATAATTAAAAATTAGTGAAAAATTAGTCACTTTAGGGTTTGAATTCAGTGGGCAGGGAAGGGAGGAGTCTTTCCAATCTCAAGACAGAAGTATCAGTAAGTCAGTGGATAGAGTTGGATTTGTAAAGATCAAGATAATTAACCATATTATAGTATGTATCTGTCTGCTCAAGCAGTTGCTAGTTGCCCAGACAGCTTTTGAATGTCTTAGAGAATGGAAACTCCACACCCTCCCTGGGCAACCTGTGACAGTGCTTGGTCACCCTCACAGTGAAAAAGTGTTTCCTGATGTTCAGAGAGAACCTCATGTGTTTCAGTTTGTGTCCGTTGCCTCTGGTCCTGTGAATCATACTGGACTTGCAAATGCTTTCTTGGCTCCTTTTATTTTCCTGACTTCGTCAGAATAAGTGGAGTGTTTGAAGAGTTAGCAGGGTCAAAGTTAGAACTTTTGAAATAGTTTAAATATAAGAGGGATTAACCTTGATTTTGTTTTAATAAGTGCTACCCTTGCCTAGTTTTGGAAAAGTCAGAACATGCACACAGGATATAACTGGAAAGAATGTTAAAAGAAAATATTACCATTACTTAAGCCTTTCTTTGCTGAAATCATGTGACAATTTTAGATCATAAGTTACTTTTAGAGAATGGAAAAACTCTCAAATCGGCTTACTAAAGACTGAGTCATATATGAAAAGCTTTTTTTCTTTAGAAAATTTCATATATGTTATCTTCTCTTCATTAATTTCTGACTTGCACGTTTCTCTTAATAGGTACAGGCCTTGTATTCTGTAGCTCAGCCTATCTCTTAAGACAGAGAATTTGACTGATAGGATGAAGACATTTAACTGACTTTTAATTAAACAAGTATTTCCCCAAATATTTTACCAAGGATCTTGCAGGGCAAATAGGCCAGTGGCCAGCTGTGCACTACATGGAATAAACTGTAGAATGCAATCTTTTCCTGAACTTAGATATCTTTATAATATACAGATATATTAATAACTTGGCAGTCTTACCAACAAGGCTAAGGGCTGAGAATGGCTTCAAAAGTATATTGTTGAGAAAACCCCAAGGGTGGCTCAATCATTTAGAATTGTGCTGTGGCAGGTGTAGCATGGGGTGGTTGTTTTGTTATTACAAGTGGTAACATTTGCTGTGTGACCAGCGATCTGCCCCTCTAGTGCTGTAGCTGCTGCGTTTCATAGCTCAAGTGTAGCAAATTCTACAGCAGAGTCTAAATTTCCAATGCATGCGCACCTTGGAAAGGCATCATAGAAACTGGAGGTAAGATTCCTGTTGAGTATCCTAGAAGATCTTAGATCTTATCTGTGCTACTCTGTAGTTGGTCCTGTTGTAATAACTGGTTTTACTGTGGATGTGCTGGGGAAGATCAAAAGTCCAACTGTGGCTTCAGTGTGGCTCTACAATGGTTACAACTGGATGAGAAGCAGGCAGCGATTTCACGTACCAGGAAAATTCAGGAATTAGCACAACTTTTATCATGGTGAGAAGCTGTCAAACTTTCAGGCATGAAGTTCCTCATGTAAATCTAAGTCACCAGATAAGTGCCTGCAAATGTTCTTGGCAGGGTATTTTTTCAATTGATGTTCTATGTGACTAAAAAGAAAAAACCTGATTTCATGGATCTTTTACTGAGCATACCACTTTTGTCCTACTGAATTAAGGCTAATAACTGAGCTATATTTGGAGGAACTGTGTGTCAGACTTTCTGCTTCCTGCTTTCTATGTAAAATTTCAAAGGATCAAATAACTGCAACTCTGACTCTGGGTTAGCTGTGATTTTAAATAAGGGTGCAAATCTGTTCACTGCATTTATCCTAGTCTTTTTATTGCTTTTACTTCCATAAGTTAAGTGCATAAAAAGGTTTTCCCCTAAAAATGGTCCTGAAAGTGGGAATTACTTTCTCAGGAGTTTGCCACCTGTAGTTTGTCAGATCCACTGACTGAGAATTATAATGAAAACACAAGAATTTTCACCTCAACATGAAGAACAACTTTATGTTGAGGGTGGCAGAGCACTGATATAGGCTGCCCAGGGAGATCGTGGAGTCTCCTCTGGAGACCTTCAAAACCCACCTGGACGAGTTCCTGTGTAACCTGCTCTAGGTGGCCCTGCCTTGTCAGGGGTGTTGTACTGGATGATCTCCAGAGGTCCCTTCCAGCCCTAATAATTCTGTGATTTTTCATTAGTTCTGGAAAACAAATCCATTTATGAAATTGAGATAATACTCTGGACCACATTTGTATTATAAACCTAACACTGAAGCACCTTCAGTAAACATCTGAAAATAACATGTTTGGGTGCAGTATTTTCACTGAAAAATATTCCCCAGACTTATTTTTGAGAATATTATTGTCATTGCCCAGCTGACAGCTATGTTTTTGATGAAAGTTATTAACTTTTGAAGGGAGAAAAATACTTACATTTTTATAAAGAAAACGATTAAAAATATCACACAGATTTACACAAAAAGTGTTAGCTTTTGTTTTAGTAATTTTTTTTAAAGTTTCATTTTTTTAAAAGGTGGTGAAAAGTTTGAGTAAAAATAACCTTTAATCAAGTTTTCAAATTAAAAATTAGCTGGAATACGTGTTAGTGCATAGCTGCCTCGTATTTGTTGCTATTTCAGATAAATCTGTGGAGTGGTCCAGATTTTAATGAAGTCTTATGGCATCGAATTCTTGAGGAGATTTTTTTCTTGTATCAACGAATACAAGCTGTATGTTTCACATACTTATACACCAGCATGTGAGCATTTGCTGACACCGAACTAACCCTGTAATTGTCTGTGCTTGCTCCACTGCGCAAGTGTGTTTGTAGAGCACTGGAGATATGCTGGAAGTGTTCGACCAGGCTCAGGGGCAGCAGCTGCTGCTCAGCTTCTGGCTGAGCTGCCTCTGGGGAAGTGACTAATAACTCTTGTGTGCCTTCCTGCCTCCCTTTTGCTGTCTTTATCTGGACACACAGGTCTGGCAGAGCTCAGTAGGTTAGCTTCCAAGTTTCTCGTGTGGGGTGTGCAAGTGCGACGTGTTCAGAACTGGAATTCTGAAGTGTGCAACAAGGACCCCCAGCACGGAACCCGCGTCTGACAGCGCTGCGCGGGCAGACCCGCATTCCGCTAGGGCCGGCATGAAAGTTAACTACCAACGCGGGGCCGCCCCAAAGGTGGCTGCGGAGCAAAAGCCCTGTTACTCGGGCTGTGCTGCGGCATTCCGGCGGTGGAGAAGTGCCTGGCGCCCCAGCCCGTGCTGCTGCCGGTGCCTCCCCACCGCCCGGGCCCCGTCGAACGTAGCGACTCACGGAAACCTTGGAAAAACTCCCTCCGCCCGGCGGCTATGGCGGGGCAGGGAGCCCGCCCGAGGGGTTAGTGCTGAGCCCCGGGCGTCCCTCCGAGCAGGCGTGAGGCGCCTTCCGTCTCCAGTGCGGGAACGCCGAGCGCCGCCGAGCTCTGCGCTGGCCGGCAGCCACACAAAGCGTGGCTCTCCCTCCCCTCCTTTTGTCTGCGTGGCTTTGTCTACTCCGTCCGCCCCCCCCCCCCCCCCGGGGGCGGGGCCCCCCCCCCCCCCCCCCCCGGCCGCCGCTGTTCCCCCCCTCCTGCTTTGTGCCACCTGCGCGCCGTGAGAACGGCCGCTTGCCCAATCCCGGTCCGGCCGCGGCCGCTCCGCCGGCGCCGCGCCCGCACAGGTGCACGACGCGGGAGGCGCCGGTTAGCGCGCCTTCCGCGCGCCGGACTCCTCCCGCCGCCACCGCCTCCCCTCGGCAGCGCTTCACCCGGGAGGGCGGGAGCGGCGCGCGCCGCTCCGCATGGAAGGCAGGGAACGCGCGCGGGAGGGGAGGGCGGTGGGGAGGGCGGGCGCGCGCGCGAACGGGGCGCGGCGATATAACCCTTGCGGAGCTGCCTGGGAGACCCCGGGGTTTGGGGCTGCGCCAGCGCGCGCGGCGGCGCCTCCTCCTCCTCCTCCCTTCGCTCTCCCCCCGCTCCGCTCCCGCCCGCCCTCCGCCCGCCCCCCCCCCCCCCTCGCGGAGTGGAAGGGGCCGGGGCTGGTGCCAGCAGCAGCAGCAGCGGCGTGAGCGCTCGAGCGGCCGCCATTTTACGCCAGCTCCAGCAGCAGCACTGCCCGGACACACCGCCGCGGGAGCGCGGAACGGGGGCAGCGCCTCAGCACGCCGAGCCGCGAGCCGCGCCCCGGGAGACCCTTGGCACACGGCGGTTCACCCCCGCAAACACACACAGGTCAGCCCGGCCGCGCGCCGGCGGGATCGGCGCGGGGCGGGAGCGGGCCGGGTGGCAGAGTGGGGTGAGGCGGCGCAGGGCGGGAGGCGCACGCCAGGGCCCTGCAGCTCTGAGGGGCCAGGGCGCTGCGCGATGGGTGGAGGAGCTGCTGGCGCTGCCTTCGTGGCCGCTGCTGTCGGGCGGGAGGGGGACGGCCGGGCCGGGCCGGGCCGGTGCCCGGCCCCGGCGAGGAGGCGGCGGCCGGGGGCACCACCCGGGCCGGGCCGGCGCGGGGCGCGTGGCTCCCGCCCCATTGTCCCGCCGGCCTCGCCGCTCCATTCATTGCCCGCGAGGGGCCGGGGGCAGCCGCGGCCTCGGTGCGCGGCGTGTGCGCGGGGATCGGGGCCGCCTGTGCTCGGCGTGCCCCCGGTCACGTCGGGAGGCGGTGGGCGACGGGCAGCGGCGTTTCCTGGCCGGGAAGCGGGGCCCTGCATTGTTCCGGGCAGGAGTGTGGCCGGGGGGCGGTGGCGGGGCCGTGAGGCACCGCGAGCTCCCGGCTGGGTGGTGAAATCGGGCCCGGGGTGTTGCAACCCGCTGTCCGGGGGGAATAGGGTGAGAGGTAGGGAATGGCTGGGGCTCGGGGCGGGGGGGAGCCGCTCCTCCCGCGGGAGTGTGGCGGGGAGGGGGGGAAGTCGGTCACTGGAGGAAGTTGTAGGACATCTGAACGCGCGGAGCACGTGTTTCCATCGGGCTCATGGCCGCCGCCGCCGTGGGTGGGTGCGGGCTGGGAAGAGCGCTTTGTTCCTCTCGCTTGCCCGGCCGGCACCGGAGTGGAGGCGGGAAGGGATCCCGGCCGCGCCCGGGGCCTGGAGAGGCGGCGTGAGCCGAGGGGCAGCGAGTTTCCAGCGAGAGGTGGAGGCGGCAGCGGGTGTCAGTGACGGTATCGCGGTGCATGTGGCAGGTTTGGTTGTCCTTCCACCCCCGCTGTTGGCTTTTTGCTCCATTTCTAACTTATTCAGAACCTCTTAGGGAGTGTGTTAAGAGAGACAGAGAGAGGGAGGTGAGTCAGAGTGTCTGGCTGGGTTGTGTAAAACCTGCAGTGAAAGCTACCCCACCCCCGCTAGGCAGTGGTGTTAGGGCTTTCCTTTGTGTTCGTGCTTCTTTTGAGGAATTTCGTGCGTCTTGCAAAACTAAAAAAAGTATCACGGAAGTGTTCTACGATTTTTTGTATTTTTTTCATTATTTTCAAAGAATAGGGCAGTCTGTTGCATATATTGTCACTTGAATTGTTCTACCTGAAGATATATTTAGCTTAATTTTGATGCTTATTGCATTTGAACAGATATCTGGAAACATGGCTACTGAACATGTTAATGGGAATGGTACTGAAGAGCCCATGGATACTTCTGCTGCAGTTACCCATTCTGAGCATTTCCAGACATTGCTTGATGCTGGTTTACCACAGAAAGTTGCTGAAAAACTAGATGAAATTTACGTTGCAGGTAAGATGTAAGACTTGCAAAAGCACATGCACAATATTTTATTGGATTCTGCTGTCTTTGGGCTAAAATAGCAACTTTTTGTGGTTTCCAAAAGTATGGGAACTGCAGTCTTGCCAAAATCTATGGATGTTGTATATTCAGTGCTTTAATTTGTTGTATTTTTCAGAGGAAGGTCTTGAGCTGGGCTAGTTGGGCTGAGGGGTGGGAAGAAGTATGCAAGTGACCAGAGCAACAGCTGGAATAGGCAACAGATGATTTTTAGGAGGAGTAGGTGATGTGGTCTTTGTGCATTTTTTACCCTAGGTATAGGCAGCTGTAAGTAATTAAAGCCTCGTTATGCATCTTCTCACGTAAACGATACTTAATGACATGGTGTTTGGGCTCATGGATGGAAAGGTTATTGTATTGGTTTTCTCAGATGTGACAATAGCTAGTATTTTTGAGCTTGATTTTTGGATTGTGGTGGTCATTTTTAGTGCTGCAGTATATTTGTCTTTATAATCGTCTCAAAACGTACCAAGGTATCATCGCTAGGCAAGCTAAGTCAGGTTTTGATAGATTCTTCTAAATTCAGCTTCAGGATATTGAAGTTAAATTTGGCCTGTGTAACATTTGGGTTTCACAAAAGTCAAATGAATACATAAATGCAGTAACTTTTACTCTGAATCTTAACTTTTTTGCTTTTAATTAAAGAAAGGTTAAATACACTTAGTATTTAACTTCAGGAGAACTAAGTGGTTTGTTAGGTATAGTAACTTACTTTAATCAGTGATTGATTTAGAGGTCACTAAAATGTGTTAGATGTGTTAAATGTGGTTTTACAAAGATTACTGTCCAAATATAATTAGTAATTTTTTCCTCTTCTCTAGGGCTAGTTGCACATAGTGATCTAGATGAAAGAGCTATTGAAGCTTTAAAGGAATTCAATGAAGAAGGTGCACTGGCAGTGCTTCAACAGTTTAAAGACAGTGATCTCTCACATGTTCAGGTAATGTTAAGTAATTTAGAATATAATTGTTGCGGGATAAACTACTGGTTGACTGGCAAGAGATTTGTTTAAATCTCTTCAGTTATCCATGTGTGATATGTGAAATGAACACTGTACTAGTTCATGGTAAAATGAGATTCAAGCTTGTCATGTTTTCAGAACTGAAGATTCTATCTTTTACAGAACAAAAGTGCCTTTTTATGTGGAGTCATGAAGACATACAGGCAGAGGGAAAAACAGGGGACCAAGGTGGCAGATTCTAGCAAAGGACCAGATGAGGCAAAAATTAAGGTATGTCCCTAAAAATAAGTTATGAGGTCTGCCTGTTTTTTTTAAAGCTGTTGAGACAGATACCTTTATTGTTTTGTAACTGCACTTTTTCTTAAAAAGGCTATTATAGGTTATTTGTCATTATGGAAAGCTGCCACTTGCATTTTTGTCTTGCACTTCTTCCTTTTCAAGTGGAAATTTAATATATTGTTAATTGCTGAAACTGAATGTATATATGTACATACTGCTATATGTGTTGTTGGGACAGTTACACTATTTCACAGCTAAAAGTTTGTGGAAACCTGTCAACGTAGTTATTCGAGTTCAGAATACATAAGTTCAGCTACTGCTGCTGGGTTTTTTTGTGTTTTGTTGTTGTTTGCTTTCCCCCTCCCTTCAGTTCAGATGTAAGGCAACTCCACAATAGGGAGGAGATACCACGTGTCTGAAAAAACAGATTGTAATGGATTTAGGATTTAGCCCACTTCTTATGACATAATCACTGTGCTCATAAACTGTACCCCTCAAACTGTCGTAATAAGGGATAAATTATTTCTTGGACTATGTCTGCTACTAGCAAGAGGCTCTTGTCTCAAGAGTTAAGCATACAATAATTTTATTCTAAAATTCTGTGATTAGCAACTTCATCAAAGATTAAGGGAAGGAAAGCCATCTAAGCATGCTTAGGTGATGCCATAAAAAAACCTGAGAATCTTTGTTCTTTGACATTTCACGTGTAATGTGTAAAATGAGCATGTTATATTACAAATAATTATGTACCTTGTAAAATTAGAAAATCTTTTTTCTCCTGAGTTTGAGGCTGGGATGCCATTAATTATAAATTAAAAAAAAACTGGTGCAGTTTTTGTCACTACCACATAAAACAACAATATTATGAGGACTTTTTTAATAACTTCAAGTAGCATAGCTTTTACTGCTGATGGTTATAGCATTTAAAATAACTGCAGTTTTCCAGTTGTGAAATTGCTAATATTTGACTATAATTGGGCTTGTTTAATATGCGGTTTCTTTGTATGTAGAATTGATTTGTCCTTGTACAAAATTATTAAGAAAGCCTTGATTTCACAGGAGTTTCACATGCACTTGCGTACTGAATTTCATCTAACATTTTAAACTGCTAGTATATCTGTAACTGCATGTAGTGCTTCTAGTGAGGGTTACTTGTCCTGGGATGCTGTATGCGCCTGCAAGGAATTTGGAGTGGGGAAGATAGGAGAAAGGAAGTAGTACTACCATGCGAGTGGTTGGATACCTGAAGCAGTCTGTACAGTGTTCCAGGGGTGTAAGCACTTAAACATGTGTTCTTTAACTTCACACTTATGAGTAATCTCATTAAGTGAAGGGAACTCTTGTGCATAAATGTCTGCAGGATTGGACATGCCAAAACAAGAAGTGGCTCAGACTAAGATCTTCCTAATTAAAGGGAAGCTCACTGTTCTATTACTTCTTTTTTTGGGGGGGCAGGAGGGAGTGTGTGTTTTGTTTGTTTTTTTTTTTGGTATGAAAATGAAGGAATTGGGAAAACTGTATGTGAATCTCTAATTTTCTAGCAATGTTTCTTTACCTGATAGTTTTGTTAATTGTTTTGCAAGTTTCTTGTTCAAGTACTAGCAGTAGATTTGTTTGCCTGTGGGATCTTCAAAGCAGCACAGTTTAAAAGGAATTATAAGCGTGTCTGTCTGTGAATTTAGGGCAGCTAAACTTGCTCAATTTGTATCTGATTTTAAAGTTTTAAGTTTCTTACTTGAAGGCACTGTTGGAGAGAACCGGCTACACCCTTGATGTGACTACTGGACAGAGAAAGTATGGTGGACCTCCTCCAGAGTCTGTATATTCAGGACAACAACCTTCTGTTGGTACAGAGGTAAGAAGGGGAATATGTTTATATAGATGTGCTCTTACTGATTGCAAATATTTTTTTATAAACAGTGCTCCGTATGTCTGTTGTAGATATTTGTGGGCAAGATTCCGAGAGACTTGTTTGAAGATGAACTTGTTCCATTATTTGAGAAAGCTGGGCCTATATGGGATCTCCGCTTAATGATGGATCCACTAACTGGTCTAAATAGAGGATATGCTTTTGTCACTTTTTGTACTAAAGAGGCAGCTCAGGAAGCTGTTAAACTGGTAAGTTTTCTTGGGACTTTCTGGGTTTTTTTGTAAGAACACTGGCTTAGAAGCAGTTGTCCTGGTCCTAATGTCTAAGTGCTTAAGATGAAACTGTCATTGTTAGATCACTTCATAAATGTCCACTAGGTGTTCTTAAATGTATTTCCATGTTGCATATATATTTTTACTGAATGCATTAGGGATGGGGGGAAAAAAAAGCTCATGGACTGCTGTTTGGTCCTTTTAGGTGCTTTATTATTAACCACAATTGTATTAGCAATAGTGACTTCTGAGCTGTCTGCATGTGGGTGAGTTTTGGAGAGCAGTGATGTTGGGGTTGCTGCGGGCAAGGCAGCACTGGTCAGGGTTTCTGTGACTCCTGATGTGCTTGTGCACCAGCAGGGGGCCTGCACTGGAAAAATGCTTCAAAGTCAGAATTTCATAAGATACTTCAGATGGGAAAAAGTGTCTCTTGAGCGTTGAAGGTCTGTTCTGTTTGCTGCAAGTGGCTGGAGAAAGTCATAAATCCTGCCAGCTTAAAAAGCATTTCCTCTGTTTTACACAGAGGTGTGAAATAGTTTGATATAGGATACTTCTAATAAGCTTTTCAGGTTTCATGCATGAAATACCCATCCCTAAAAGAGAAGGTGGGGAGAAACAGTACCCTGATCCTCGTACCACGCCTTTGTTTTCCTGGTTAAGTTAAAGTTGAATTTTTTGAGCTATTTGCTACTGCATTGATATGGCCAAGATCAGTGTGTGGTATGATTTCCAAGAGTGCTAACCACAGTTATTCTGAAGTGTACTGATACTATATTGCTGTAGTAGGGTTAACGTACTTTGTTTTGTAATAAGGTTTATCCTAAAATAAGGTGCCCAATGACATTAATATTAGTCAGTTGGTGGAGACAAATCAAGCTGAAAATGGGAATGTGTTTTAAGAAGGTGTACAAATGTCTGTGAAAGTGGAAGTACAAAAATAATCTGGCATATGCTGTTTAGCTTTTTAAATAAGAACAGTTGGTTGTTCCAGCGTACAGTCAGATATGCGGGGATAACTGTATATTCCTCTTTGTACTTTCATTGTTAACCTAGATGTTTATATTGTGTGTGAACTTTTAAGAGTTAAGCACATGACTTAGCAAAGTAATGAATCAAATCACATAAGTCCTCAGAGGCACTTAGTAAATGAACAAAACAGAATTTTTCTTCACTTAGCTGGATTTTGCTTAAAGGCAGCATGCTCTGAAAAGTCATTTTTGTTTCCATAACAGAAAACATCATATCCTAGCCTCAGTCTTCCACTAAATGATACAAGGGAAGGAGGTACTTGGTGTCCCTTTATGTCTGATCTTTGATATGCAGGAAGAAAGGGTGTTGTGTTGTGTTTTTCAGTTAAATAGCCACTGAGGATAATATCTGAAAAGTGTTGCAATTGATGAGGCAGTCTTTCAGCCTTTATGCTATACTCGTTGAAAGTAGGGTTAGTTTTAAATTGGATCCTGTGACATTAGTTGGCTTTTTTTCATGGTTCTGGCCATGGTTGACTGGCTAGTGTAGTATAAGTTTCCCAAGTTATCTAGAAATGATTTGCAGAAGTATTAGCACATTGTGGCTCTTGAGCTCAGCTGAAAATTGTGAGTCTGTCACTTGTATTAGTTGCACATGCAATGGGAGAGATTGCTGAAAGACTGCTTAGAAACGCTGAACCCTTGGTTATAGCCATTTTCATATCTTATTATTTTAACAGGTGTTCTTTTCGATACTATCTGTAATCTTCTGATGTGTATACAGCTTATTTCCCAGCTTTCTGGACTCTGTGGGATAAGGATTCTTCTGTTATTTTCTATCTTCTTCCCAGAGGCATTTTTTTTAGGACTCTGTGAAGTATAGAAAAAATGAGACTAAAAACCTCTGCATTGCCTGGAGGCTTTTGAGTAATAAGAGACAGCTATGTTTTTCAGTACCCAGACTGCATCAGAGAATAAACTGACCTGTCTTCAGGCTTTTGGAGTTGGTGTAACATACTTTGCATACAGCTCATATCTGTGTGGCTGTTGTATGTATCATCCACAACCTTTATAACAACTTAATGTAAAACTGAACTAAAATTTTTGGATACGCGTAGTGTTGACTTACTGTATTCATTAGAAGAAATCTTGAAGTTTTAATATGTTGAAGCCTTGATTTTGTTTATGCATATGCATTTTTAAGCCACTTAAAATTAATTTGTGTTCAGATTTGTAAATCTTCTCAGTATCAGGCAATAGTATCACTCCATTTTTGTCTCAAGCACAGCCAGAACTATTTTAAACACCATTTAGGGAATTCTCCCCTTTTTTATGTCCATTATTTAATTCAGTGTGGTTAACCCATTAAGTAACTTTCTAACTTAACCTGGTTAAGTAGAAATGGCATCTCAAATGTTAACACAAGCACTCACCATCAAAGTATGGTGGGTTCATTTTGGAGATTTTTTTGAATCTCAGTAATTTTTTTCCCCATTAACACATTTACTTTGCTTTGTACTGTTTAAGAATTACAACTCCAGTTGTGTTCTTTTGCACACACATTCAATTCTCCCTGCTATTTCATAAGAAGTAATTAGATTTAAGTTTTTCAAGCCCTGCGTGAATGAGGTTACTCTAGACATGTACAAGATAAATACTTTTGAGGTGAAGCTTGTAGGAAAACATACTGAAAAGTATAGTAGCATTCAGTGTATTTTTGACTAGAGCAGGTGTAAGCTTGATCAAAGTGGGGCTACAGGTGGATTATGCAAATATGCCATTTAAACAGTCTGCCAGCTATGCTTAGCAGTACAGCTTGCCATTTGCTCCTGGAAACAAACTAGAATTGGTAGTGAAAGTTTAAATGGATAAAGTGACAAGACAGACTGTATGCACACCTTGACTTGTTTGTAAGTTCTTACAGAAGTCGGCAAGGAAAAAATAAAAACCTGTTATATTGTCTAGAAAGCAGCAATATCTGTTACTGACTTCGGACATTGATTCAGTGGTGACAGGAGGGGAAAGCAGTATGCTGACATAGCTAATTTGGTAGCCTGACTGTTTTGGCACTTTACCCAGATCATGATCTGGGCCTGTTTATGTCTAAGTTGTCAGATGGTATGTGGACCATTTACCTAAAAATCACCAACGTGATAACTTGATATTTGGGAGTACCTAGTTGAAGACTGTTTTCTATGCGTTAAGAGAAACATGCAATGGAAAGTAGTAATTAATGCATCGTAGTATGAAAAAACTGCTAGAAACTATTGCAATATGCAGAATATATTAATTTTACCTTGCTACCATGAGTTGTATGAGAGACTCTTTTTGGATTAAATATGTAGCTGAACTTCGGTTTTAGGGTTTAGCAGGAACAGTTAAATAATATGTTGTCTGTACAGAATAGAATATTTCATTTGGAAGAGACCTGCAACAATCATGTAGTCCAACTGCCTGACCACTTCACGGCTGACTTAAAGTGTTGCTATCATGGTCATCATCAAGGGCATTGTCCAAATGTGTCTCTTAAAACACTGACAGCTTTGGGGCATTGACCACCTCTTTAGGAATCCTGTTCTAGTGTTTGACCACCCTCTCAGAAAAATAAGTTTCCTAATGTAAAGAAATGTTCCCCAATGCACACTTCAGTTAAAAAAGAATTAGTTTCACAGACTAATAAACTGTCAACTTCTTTAAAAGTGTTACTTTAAAGAACTTCTTTTGAGTTACTGTAATCTGTCTCTCATTAATGTTTATTAGAAATGATAATATACATACAGTCTTCCTCTGCAATTGTTTCCTACTTCAAAGTCAACTATTTCCCTGCCACATAGGCAACAGATATGGAGATAGAAGTCTTTTGCTGTGTCCTGCTATGTTTTGAGACAATTATTTGTGAAGATGTCACTCCAGAGCCTTTTCACATGTACATTTCTTGTTTTAGCTCACTTTTGGTGCAGTTAACTAGCTTAGAAAAGTTTCAGTGATGTAATTTTTGTTTGCACAAGATAAATATATGTAAACATCTTCCCACTGATTTTATTTCACAAAAAGCAGGATAACTTGCTTATGCAGGAAGATTTACCACCAAACACAAAATAACTCATGGAATAAATAGCTAGATTAAATTTTAAAAACCTGTCCTGCTACTTGTCAATATGATGTTGACCACAAAATACAGTTTGTTAGCTAAAGAACAGTCCTTTACAGGGCTTCCAGTTGGAAAGGGGTTGATGTACCGCCAGCTGACTGT
This sequence comes from Neopelma chrysocephalum, assembly GCF_003984885.1. Lineage (NCBI taxonomy): Eukaryota > Metazoa > Chordata > Aves > Passeriformes > Pipridae > Neopelma > Neopelma chrysocephalum. Next base: position 7,061,280 of record NW_020897692.1, read on the forward strand.
CCTGCTGCTTGTTTGGATGGTGTGTGTCTCTATCTGCATCTCAGTGAAAGGCGTTTTTTGTCAACAGGTGTTTGCAGTAATACTTTTTTTTTCTTTCTTAAACTGCTGACTTGTTCAGGGTGTTTTCTAAATGTATTATGAGAGAAGCATTTGAACAGAAGTCTTAGTATTTCAAGTCAGTAAAAGTTAGTTCTTGCTGTTTACTATCTTTACCTGTGTAATCTTTATGCTTTGGAAAGTATTTGCCAGTGGCTCTTGTACATTTTGTGGAGAATACCTGATCACAGTTCTTTTCCTTTTGTTAACTATGGAACTTTAGAAGGGAATCTAATTAAGACTCATGTCTTGTATTACACACAAATCAAGAATTTATAGATAAAGTCTGTAGAGGAACTTGCATTTTTTTTCTGCCCTGTTGTGAAGGGAGAAGCCTTGACCTTGATGACTTGTACATAAGATTTACCTTTTATGGTTCTACATGAAAAAGTCTCTTAAGGAACAAGTATTAAGAGACTTGAACAAGAAGGGAAGAATAATTGTTGGCTGAAATTGTGGCGAAATCTTAGAGAACATGGGTATACTTCAGAATAGATGAATATGCATTGTAAGAATGTGTTAAGATGCGAAAATGTAATATATTGCTCAGTGCTGGGTTTTCAAGACTTAAATATTTGGTATGCTGCTGTTGAAGGAGAGCGAAAATTATTTGTAACTGATGAATGTCCAATTATTTTTTCTTGCAGTACAACAACCATGAAATTCGTTCTGGAAAACACATTGGTGTATGCATCTCTGTTGCCAATAATAGGCTTTTTGTTGGCTCTATTCCTAAGAGTAAAACCAAGGAGCAAATTGTTGAAGAATTCAGCAAAGTAACAGGTAAGTCAGTAACTATGTTTTGTAGAGTTGGAACAATGTCAAATGTGATGGGTGATGAGCTGTCTTCACCATCTTTTGACTTACAGTCGAATGATGGTGAATCCAAAGAAACACTGCTCAGCATTTGTCTCAGCTTTCAGGTGTTGTGGGTTTTTTTTCTTTTTGTTAAACTGTGCTGAGGGCTGAAATATTTGTGATTGCACTAGATGCATGGTTTCAAGTTTTACCTATAAGTGTATAATGCTTAAGAAACCATTCAAAGAAATTTGAATTTGAAGTTTAATAATTTCAATACTAATGGATGTTTTAAAACTTCTCAAGGCAAAACCGAAGGTAGTTGAAGAATGTAGCTAGTTCTATGTTTTAGTGATTTGATAAGGATCTGTTTTTGATAACAGCATATGAACTGGCAAAGGTAATGATGACTTTCTCTGTTACAGAATTATATACTTCAGATTCTTTAGGGCAATTAACTTTTTAAAAATCATGCAAGTTTTGTCTCTTGTTGTTTAGACACGCATGAAAAAAACACCCTGATAAGTGGTGTGACTTAGGGGTTTAAGAAGAGAATTGACAAAGCACAGCTTTTGGCTGCCCTTAACTCTTCTCCACTCAGTTGGAGGAAGGATATTTTCCATAGCTACTGAGCTTTCTTCACTTGATAAAAATAGAACCTAAGTCGGGATAGTCTGATGTCTCTCTTTGAAAATGTCGGTCTTGAGAGAAGGGAAACTACAATGTACATAGTCTCAGAAGTTTAGTGTGTTCCTGCTTTTTTGGAACTGCTTGTCAGATGCACACTTGCCTGAAAGATAATTCCCACTTTATAATGCAAATTCATTTATTGAAGACATAGCAAATAATTATTTTATTTAATTTCAGAGGGTCTTACAGATGTCATATTGTATCATCAGCCTGATGACAAGAAAAAGAACCGGGGTTTCTGTTTCCTTGAATACGAAGATCACAAAACTGCTGCTCAGGCCAGACGTAGGTTAATGAGCGGCAAGGTGAAAGTCTGGGGAAATGTTGTTACAGTGGAATGGGCTGACCCTATAGAAGACCCAGATCCTGAAGTCATGGCAAAGGTAATAAAGCTATAAGGGGACCATAGTACATTGAAAGTGCTGTGTTCCAGATGAGATACTTCCTGACATTAGCCTAAGATTAAATAACGTCTTTCAGCCTTCTTGACAGAGATGATGTGAGATGATAAAACTATGAGTATACTCTAGAAATTATATGAATTTAAAAACTCTATATGGCCTGATACTATTTTGTGCTCCCAAGGCTGAATAGTGAACATAATTCTTGCCAAAATGACACATAGGATGATGTACCTAATTTCTTATCTGGAAGCGATGGTGCTGACTCCAAGAATTAAAATAGTTTTGTAGTTTAGTATTTGGAGGGACAGAAATCTAGATATGATCACAGAACAAGCCCTAATTGTTTTTAAACCTGGAACTGTATCATTTCAGTGTTAGAAGATGTCAGTGTTCAAATGTACACAAATGTATTTTCAAAGTTGCCATTAGTAGTTATTTTTGAGAAGTTAGGCAATTAACTTGTATTTGGAAATCTGTAGTTATTTTTAATTTGGGGGAGTTAATTCCTTAAAATACCTAGACTAGTAATATTTTGGATTTTGACTATTTAGGTGAAACTGAAGTCTGGAGTGTTAACATTTTGAAGTATGTTGTAGGAGTTGTTTTATATATGTGCGTGATATTTTGCCAGAAACAAATTACCTGAATTTTTTTTCCCGTCAGATATTGCCCAACCCTGTCTTTTTCGGTTGTGTTGTGTAGCTGAGTTGTTTAATGGAAACTCCTAGCTAGCCCGTATCCTTATCTCTTTCTCTTTGCTTGCTTTTCGTCTGTGCTTTTACTCTCATCTGAGACACGTCACTTGCTGGAGTCCTACTTTGATGGACCTAGTAAGATAGCTTGGCTGGGATCTCCTCTTTGGTGAGCCATAAGGGAAAAGGGTTGGGGTGGGGGCTCATTTTAGGAAAAAAGCTGCTTTTGTAATACAGGTATTACAGAAGCTTTTGGACTATCCTGTCTGCAGACTTTATTTTTCTTGCCCAGCATCATAGACTATCAGCAGCAGGGGAAGATTCTTGCAGGTAAAATTTGTAGAAAGTGGCACTTCCTAAATATGAACTATGTGTTCAGTTTCTTGGCTCAAAAGAGAAGAGACCTAATCCACCAAACCGTTAAAATAAATGAGCAGGAACTTCTGGTGACATAACTGAATAGATGAACAGGAAATGATAGGGGACATAGTCAGGTGTCTTTTCTAAGTAAGTTTACAGATCTGGGGAGTAAAAGGCTAAAGAAATTAAAGCTTGATTGTGGTTTGCCCCATCTACTGTACAGTTTTTGAGTGTATTAATGCCTTGTTTTGTATTAGAAATGGGACATGAAAAGGGAAGAAACGTGGAAATGAAGGGAAGAAATACAGAAAATGTAGATAAAATCACCATGCATACTTCTAGGGCCATGTGCTGAAGATGGGCATGAAGCTTGGGTTGAAGATGTATGGAAAAACAAGACTATATGAATTAGAATACTGAAAAAGTAGAGGACATTTGGCTTGTATCTGAAGGCAGAAGTTGAGAGAAGCATTGGTGTCTGACCTTCCTCAGTGGATCTGTCTCTTAGTTTATTCTTGCAACAAGGAAAGTCTCCACTCCAGGCTTTCTTATCCACCTGCTGTACATTTAGAGAAACTGACCATATCTGACACTTTTCTAAATGTTAGATTTACTTTCTGTTGTTTATTGCTGTCTTTCTCCTATGAGAAGGAGCAGTGCAGGTGCAGCTTCAGTCAATAATCTCCTGGATGTGAGCTGCAGGTTGGCTGTCATTGCTTCTGACTACTGTCAGTCTGGAGCAAAGGGAAAGCTATTGACCCATGTCATCTTGCACATGCTATGGTAGAAAGCTTTGAAGGAAGCTGTGATTTGGGAGAAATAGGTTGTTTTTATCAGAATAATCATTTGGTCAACAGTTTTCTTGTCAAGACTGCTAGAAAAGCAAGTCCATAAGAGCAAACTATGAGGAAGATGAATTCACCTTTCTAGTGAGAAGGTGAACAATGTTCTAAATCTTGCAGAAGCAGCATGTAATTTCACCAGTATATGGACACCTACTAATTTAAATTTCTGAAATGTTTGCTTGAGTCTTTTTTCCTTTGTCCTCCAGACTTCTGATAAAATGTTGTGGAGAATACTGTATACGTGAATACTTAAAATTTAAATGGGCTGTTAACTTAAATACGAAGTAGCTTGAGCATGATGAGGGATGAAGCTAGATTCTGAAGCTAGATGTATATGCTACAGGAGATTAGTACTTGTACTGACAGATCAGAGTAGAATTGGTCACAGTATTGACTTCTGGTCCAAAGTGAACTTTTTTCCAACTTTGTGGTTGTATTGATACCGTAATCTCTCCTAAGTGTCATTTTGTTGCCTCTTATCCGTGTAGTCTAGATAAATTCATTAATGTTTTACTTGATTTCTGTAGGATGGCTGAGGCTACAGAGGACGTTCCGGAGTGGCAGGTTAAGCAGCTAAATAAGGTCTTATGTTTGTGGCTGCCTGGCAGATTACAGGACAAGAGACAGGGCTAGTAACCGTTGGAGAATGTGGCCTGAAGTGTTTGTGCTGTAGGTAAGAGGAGGAAAAGGAGCAGATCCCAGAAGTTTTGGGGATCTTTAATCTTAAGCAGTTTTATATGTGAGTTCTACCATTACAACAAAATGCTGGTGCTGGATATATTGCTTGTTAGGTGTATATGTGGATTCTTGTATCTGTGAGGCTTAATGAAAAGGACTTCTTTTTTTTATTTTGTTTTGTTTTCCTTCCCTCCCTCTTTCGTTAGCAGTAAAAAATGGGTTGATCTTCTCCCAACCTATGCTGTAACCTACCTAGTAGCTTTGACGTCATATTTGACTTGTTCAGCTACTGTTCTAATCAGTAACATGACTAAAAAATTTCAGCTGCTAGAGATTAATGGATTTGTCTACACTGGGAAAATTTAAATTAGTTGCTTTTTTATTTCTTTAAAAAACATTGTTAGTGCATCTTGTAACAAAAAAGTGATTATTCTGTCAAGTTTTTAATCATGTCTGATATTATGTCAGTCATTATGAATTTATTAGTGAAGGCTAGCTAGGGTTCCTCATGAGATGCTTGCTTTCATCCTTTTCTAAACAACAAGAATAAGGAACATTTGTTTAAAGGTTTTGGTTTTTAAAACCATTGATTACATCACAAAACTTCCTGTAATTCATTTCCATAGAATAAGGTTAAGGGAGCAATTAGGATATTTTACTAAAAATGGTTACTATGTATGATTTACAATAAATAAAGGTTAATCTTACCACCAGAACATGTAGGAGAAGCTTAATACATAGTAGGAAACAGCCTTCTGTGTAGAGTTAGCTATGACTTCTACCATCTCCTGAGAATCAGCAAGAATAACTATTGCCAAAGACCAGAGTTGATACGCTGGATTAGATTTACGGCCTGTAGTATCCCTTCTTCCTAACTCTGCATCCCGTCCTAGTTCAGCTAGTGAGTGAGACAGATTTATGGAAGTCTGCCGTGTTTATTTGTAACTTAATTACACAGTAATTCTTATAGAAAGGGTGTCTGGGTTTATTGAGTTCCTGTATGTGGTGGGAGTAGAGTATAGCTCTGCTTCAAAGATTGAAGCATGCTTTCTTTTGTCGTTTTACACCTTGTGTTATCTATGTTGACCTTCAAGGTTAGGAGCAGGAAGTCAGTGCTGCCCTGTACAGTGTTCAGTTTTTGTCATTGGCTAATTTGAAACCAGTAGGAGCAAAAAGGATGTGAGCAGAAGTTGCAGGTCTTTGCAGCTGATTGGCAGCTGCACTGTAGGAAGGTGAGAGTATGAACATTCCTTGACAGTAGGAGGTGAGTAGACTGTCAGAGCGTGGTGCCAGCATGTGGAAGGAACTCTTCACAACAAGTCGAAGAGGTTTGTAAATTGTGAGAACTCAGATGACATCATGTAAACATGTTAATGTCCAGTCATTTAGTGCAGCCTCAGCGTGGACACAAGGATGAGTCTTTCAGTACTAACGGGTCACTAATAGGTGATTCCCGTTGTCCAGAGTACATTGTCTGCCCTGTTAAAAAAGGGTTTATTTTAAGCCTTTGTCAGATAGCTCTGTATTTTATCATATGCAGTTGGTGGTTGCTGAAACTTTATATTGATGATTAGTCACTGTCAGGTAACAGGGCATGTATCAGTAGCTGAAAGATTACTTGCTTTTCTGATTTTAGAAGCTGGATAGCAGTTTGTGTAGCTTAAGAGCCGTATTGCATGCTTTAAGCGAGCTGGGAGAGGGAATAGACTTCAGAGTTATTTGGAGGTGGCTGTTCCTCAAGGGAAGGGCAAAGTTTGACTTGTGAGAAAGTCCAGGGGTGACTGGGCAGTGTCAGCCTTAGTATCCCCCTCTGTCTACATTCTCTATTTTAGTAGTGGCTTCAGGTCCCTGAGTGCCCCACAGGCAAGCACAGACGTGACACCAGGTATTTGGTGTAGCTGTAGCATATGAACCACAAGTTAAGCAGCTTGAAAGCTGCAGGCCTGACACCTCTGACCTAGATATTACAGTGATGACTGTTCTGCAAATAACTGAACAAAAGTCTGTCTAAACAATTAAATGTTTTGATAAGTTAATTGTTTTGTGTGTAACCAATCCTGGTTACCTTCTTTCAAGTTTGAAAACGTTCTGAGGTGAAGATTGCTTCTGTTAGGATCCTTTTAAATGTTAACGCAAATTGGATTGACTTTCAGGATACTAATACTTATGTAATCATGTTTGATAACAGATTCAGTATTTCTGTCAGGGAATTTTGGAGCTAACTCATGCTGTATGACTATATAAGTGTACATATTCATGTATATAAAATGCTGTACAGAAAACGTAACAATGTTTTCAGTACTGCCAATAGCAGTAACTAGCAAAGCTTCATTTTGTGTTTTCAGATTAGATCATACTTCTAAGTACTTTTTTTGTTTTCACCCCCTTAGGTAAAAGTTTTGTTTGTACGCAATCTTGCCAATACTGTAACAGAGGAGATACTAGAAAAGGCCTTCAGTCAATTTGGAAAGCTAGAGCGAGTGAAGAAGCTAAAAGACTATGCTTTCATTCATTTTGATGAACGGGATGGTGCTGTAAAGGTAAGTGAATAGGACTGTAACTGTGTGTGTGTTATAAATAGTGAATAAACATAACATTTAGAAGCTGTGTGCTTCTTTTAACTTGAGAAAAAGGTTTGTCTGGAGAAACGGTAACACATTGTCACTGATAACTGGGTGTCTCTTAGGATGATGCAGTTGATTGCTTGAAAAGTGGATTTTAGATGCATCTATCCTAAGTAATTCTGCTGATGAGTTTCTAATCATGTCTTATATTTGAAACTGAAGTCTCAGAAGTTGAGTGACTCTTCTCACCAAATTACTGGTAGAATCTAAAGCAGTTTCTCTAGGGCGGTGGTGATAAAATCTTAGGTATTTTTTTATTTTTTTTGCAGGAAACACTTTTTTTTTCCCCCCACGCAAGGTGTTGGACAATTGAATAATTGTCGGTTTTGGATTTTGCTAGCCTGGTCTTGATGTCATCTGTTGTTAGGAAGGGAAAGTGTAATTCCCCTCCTGCCTGTAGTATTACCTGTTTTTTATGTTCTGTGGGAGCATGCAGGATACAAGGGCATTCAGTTTTTCATACATATCCATATGCCTTAAAGCAGATGCTTAAGAAGATCATGGAAGGAGTCTTCATAAGATATGTATCCTGTCAAGGCTTAGCTATGCAGAGTCCTTAAAAGTGGTAGAATATTTAGGATTTCTCTGCTTGAAATTACCTTGTAGCAATTAGTGTGACTCCTGAAAATTGTACATGGTGGGGGGCGGTAGGGAAGAATTTGATGGTTTGCCGTTTCACTTTTTTTTGGGGGGAGGAGGTTTGGGTGGTGGTGGGTTTTTTATGTGGATTTGGGGAGGAGGTGTTTTTTTTTGTTTGTTTTGTTGTTTGGTTGGTTTTTCTTTGGGGGGGTGTTTTGGGGAGGGTTTTTTGTTTGTTTGTTTTCTCCTTGTGGTCAGAGTGAAACTTGACTTCTAATTTTTGGCTTCTGCTTGAGAAAGGAAGTTATATTTATTACAGGTAAAATAAAGGAATAGAAGCATATACTGATCTTTGTGCTGACATTAGGAATTTATTCATCTATTACAAAATCTTTACTTTCTGAAGGACAGTTCTGTCACTTCATTAATTGAAACAGCTTGCAAAGATGGAAGCCTGTTTAAAGTTTTGAGAGGAAGATTCCTAAACTGATACACAAAGTCCTGGGTTTGAGAGCCAAGTTCAGATGAAATGCATAACTCTGGAACCCATTATACTATGCTGTCTGATTGTTTCAAAATTTTTTTTTAGCTTTATATTGTTATTTTAGCTTTGGATAACAAAATTAAAAATGCATACTCTAAAAGATAGAATAAAATTAATAGCTTTGGATATGCTTGGAAGTATATTTAAAGTCTGGTTAATTCCTTCAGGCAATGGAAGAAATGAATGGCAAAGATTTAGAGGGAGAAAACATTGAAATTGT